>NW_026057580.1:63690327-63717056 GCF_023721935.1 Panthera uncia | reverse complement strand
CCCCCCCGGTCATGCTCTGCACTGATACCATGGAGCCTGCTTAGGATTCTCTCTCTTCTCTCTCTGCCCCTCCCCTGTGTGCTCACATGCTCTCTTGCTCTCTCTCAAAATAAAATAAACATTTTTTAAAAATAAATAAAAGGCAGAAGTTAATCTTTCACTGGTTATCTTCACAACAGTATTTTTACTAAGAATTAATAAAAAGTGATATTTAAACCTTTTGAGGATAAACTAATTCTTAGTTTAGCTCAAATGAAGAAATTTACTGGTGTCCTGTAAATTTCCTGTAAGATAATCTCTTTGTGGTCTTGTGTATTGATTATATTTATTTCTTGAAACTCTTGGCTTTGTGGTATTACACCACCCTGGTCCTCCTTTGACTTTTCTAGCTTTGTGTATCATTTGGCCAAGCAGATTCTCAGTCCTGACCTGTAATCATAAACTCCATTATAGGTGTTTGTTCCCTATATCTTTTTTTTTTTTTTTTAATTTTTTTTTAACGTTTATTTATTTTTGAGACAGAGAGAGACAGCATGAACGGGGGAGGGTCAGAGAGAGGGAGACACAGAATCTGAAACAGGCTCCAGGCTCTGAGCTGTCAGCACAGAGCCCGACGCGGGGCTTGAACTCACGGACCGCGAGATCATGACCTGAGCCGAAGTTGGCGGCTTAACCGACTGAGCCACCCAGGCGCCCCTGTTCCCTATATCTTTAATCTCTTGAACAATAGACCTTACCTTGTGTCCATCTTCAGCTTTGTTCATGACTTTCTTTCTAGTGCTTTAGCTGTGGTACTTTCCAGTATTTATTTCCAGGCTCTTAGTAGTTACATCCCAAATAACCTGAAATTCAGAATATATAAAACCTCATTCATTATCTCTTCACCTCTGCTTCCTAGGAGTTCAGAGGTAGATTGTGAGAGGAGGGTTTTCCCCCTCTAAGCTGTTTCTATCATTAAGTCTGTCTCTAGAGATTTTCTCTTACTTTTCATCTTTATTCAAAGAAGTCATGTCTCATTTCCTTTTTGTTCCTCTTTGATCCCATGACACACACATTATCACCCAGTACTTAATATTTTAACTGTTGCGTAGACGGTCTCCTTTTATTCTGGTGCAACTCACATTTTAATAACCACATTTACCATGTTACTCCTCTGACCAAATACAGTAGCCTCTGTATCCTTCACTTGATTCTCAGGATCCATAATTATGTCATCGATGTACTTGCACAAACTTATTTCCTTCATAATGTGCAGGAATAGAACTCTGGTTATGCCAGCTACCTTCACTTCATCTTCCAGAAAGACACAGTTTCTCCTTCTATGCCTTTCTCCTTGACTCCCTTAGCCTGGTGTGCTCTCTTTTCTCCGTGCTTGAGTAAATCTTACCCACCTTTATATTCCAGTCCAAACTGTGACCTCATGAAAGCTTTGTACTCTCCTCATCTTTGCAGTCTGTAAATTCTTAGTGCACTGTAGTCTTCACTTAATGGTTTAGAACTTGATATTATATGTGTATTGTTTGTTTTATGCTAGTCTTACCTCTTTTAACTGTATTAAATCATTTTTAACAATGAAATTGAGATTTTAAAGCTCATATGTTCCCTGCAGTGTTGGCACTTAGTAGGTATGCAATACTGCCTGATTAATCATAAAAAGTATGCTTATCTGGCAAATGAATAAAAGGTAGAGATTTCTTTACTGTTCAAGAGATCTTATTTTTCAGTTTTTCGGGTGGAGGAAGGGAAGAAAAAAGGGTAACAGTTCCTTTTTAGTTGCCTTATATATTTGGTTGTGTGTTAACTCTCAGCTTATCAATAACCAGTGTTGTGGCTGGACCAGCCTTTGTGGTTCTGAACCCTTCAACAGTAGCCATCAGGAGACTTTGAAAATGAAGGTTTATTACTTACAGGACTTGAAAATTACTCAGCATACCTGAGGCCACGCGGTGAGGTCACTTGTAGAGAGAGAAAGAGCATAAGCACGCCTGAGCCTGGCGTTCTGCTTTTATTGGGGTTGATGTGGGGGTCTAGGGTTTTGAACGCTCATTTTTTACTGGTGAATTTAAAACATTAGAGAAGGAATTTAAAGCACAGGAAGAGAAAAAAACAAGTGGCCCAAATGGTTAGTTATTAAAATTAACCAAGATTTCTAAAACAAAGGAATCTCAGTGTGAGGAGATGGCCTGGCTCTGTATCTAGTTTTGTGGCTGTGTCCCATACCCCCACCTCCCTACCCCCATTCTCCCCCTTCAGATAGTCCATCTTTGAAGTGGCTGCCACAGCAATCAAAGTTTAAGTCAGGCCCTTGCATTATGAAAAGGCAAACACCCCAAACAAGTGTCAGTATTTGTAGTCCACTCTGAGGCATCAGAGTCAATGGTGAGGACCTTAACTGCCTGGGTAGCAGATATAAGTCTTTTGTAGGGCATGTGTAAAACCCAGTACACATCTAAATAGCACATTGTAATAGCAAAACTTAATAATTATACAGGCAGTAGTCTGATATCCAGTCTGTAGCCATTGTCCCAAATTTGAAAGGTCCAGCTATGAAAATAGATCAGTTAAATAGTTGTATCTCATTTCAGGAGGTGGTCTTGCAAGTGGATTCCCAAAGTTAGGCCTATATTTGCAAGAAATCAGGTATTTAATAAGAAGCATTTCTATGGAGTAAAGGAAAAATAAAGGCTAATGGTTGAAGCAAATTATAAACCGAATCTGAATCTGGAAGGCAGGATTCCTAGATGTTAGGGTCAAAACAGCTTTGTAGTTTGAATTTTTGTGATGATGACATCAGGTGTTCAGGCAAACTCTTTATTGCCCACACAGCAACAGACACGAAGATTGTATATGAGATTGTGATGATTTCTCTCAAGTGTATATCCAGTTATTCCATTCTAGCTCTCGTTGTTTTGGGGAAAGGCAATTTTAGTTCTCAATGATTCCAAGTCACAAGGGTGGGAGAAAAACTGGACATGTTAGTTTGGAGAGTTGTAGCCGAATACTGGAAGAAACTAGAAGAATTTATGATCCATTTCAATTTACAGGTAAAAAACAAAACCTTAAGGACAATTAAAAGCACTTAAATCTGATATCTGGAAAGGCGTATTACTGAAACATAATTAGGTCTTTTTGCAGTCACCCCCATTTCTATCAGAGATCAGGAAAATAAGACTCAAGTGTTTGTAAAATAAGTCCAGTCTCTTTAAACTTGGCCTGGTTATTTACATAAGTGCAGCATGAATAGCTATTGACCATGATTGACCATATAGACTCTTTTAATTCAGCTTTGCTGAATTTTTCATGAGGAATCATACATTGAACTTGTAGATGCTTCTCAAGGCTACGAAACCAAGCCAAGGACTTGGATGTCAGACTTCATCTGTAATACAGATAGATTGGGGTGAATTCCTCATTTTTTGAGGCTCTCAAATATTCTGAGGTTCCTGGGCCTGCCAGGAAGTGACTTTCTTCACTTACCTGGTAAGGCTGCTGGGAACCCTGTATGTAAGGCACCAGACTTTCCCTAGAGGCCTTCCTGGTTCCATAAAGTCAACCTTAATTTTTTAAAACTATCTGGTCATATCTGAATCTATGTATGTCTCTCTCAACTATGACATCCCATTCAAAGCCTTGGTAATGTAACCATTGTTTCCAGTTGTGTCCTGGTACAAGGAGAACAGATTCTTAAGTGAACATATGCAAATAATTGTACTGCTGTGAAAGTATACTCACTGAGAGTTTCCGAATTCTGGAGGGATCAGATGGAGGGAAAAAGTGATTGTTTCACCTTTGTTCACAAAGGTATATATTTTACCAAATTGCTGTAAGTCATAGCTAGCTTAAGAGAAAACGTTTCCTTCAATCTGGAAAACAGAAGATTAAAGAACCAGCAATATTTCAAACAAAACTCATAAAAAATTATAATTATTCTCTTCAGTTCATTCAGTCCTAGTGATTCTTGGTCGTGATCTTTTTTTTAGCAGTTTTATGAATTTAGTTTTTCCTTAGAGTTCTGTCCGTTCTTACCTAGTTTAGTGGTACGATCTGAAAGTTATCAGAAACCTGGGCTTGTCAGATTCCTTTCCAGGAATCTCCTTGAAGATGAAGCATTTGTGCAAAAGCATCAGAGTGAAACAGTAACTTCTGTAAATGATAAAAGACTTAAGAATGCTTAAATTTAAAGCTCTGATGAGAGTTAATTATAACACCGCTGACAAGGAAATTTGGCTATTTCTGTGCCACACGTTTTAAGATGATAACTGGAAATGATGACTGATAACATTTCATATCAGACTTTTAGGAATTTCATAGAATTTCTGGAACACTTACATTAATAGCGTATATCCATATAAGGATATCCATAAGGAGGGTTTAGTGTTATTTCTTATTTGATAATGCTTCTCTTATAATTTAACATATCAAATAAACCTAGTTAATTCATCATCTCTCTTTTTATAAGGAAAGTAAAGAGATCTTTTGAGATGTTCCAGGGGTTCCCTAGGAAATCCCAGTTATTTCCATGTTAAAAGGACTTGATGTAGAATTTGATTTGGGGAACGTTGTCAAAAATATCAAAAGGTTTTAGACACTTGAGTAAAATAGGATCACAGATGATTATGAAACAATACTTAATTATCTACTTAAGTGACAAAAGATTGTATTTTTTAAATTAGTTTTTAAATGTTTTCATTTATTTTTGAAAGTGAGACAGAGCACGAGCAAGGGAGGGGCAGAGAGAGGGAGACACAGAATCTGAAGCAAGCATCAAGCTCTGAGCTGTCCGCACAGAGCCTGATGTGGGGCTTGAACCCATGAACCATGAGATCATGACCTGAGCTGAAGTAGGAAGCTTAACTGACTGAGCTACCCAGGTACTGCAGTGACAAAAGATTTTAAAGGCAAATATAGAAGGTTACATAGTTGTGAGCAAAATTCAGCTCCTTTAATATTGAAAAGACTGTTTGCTTAAGTAATCAAAGATCTGATTAAGACACATGAAACAGGTTAATTATTTTGATAAAACACAAAATCTTTGCTTTCTAGCTACATTACTTGAAAGATAAGGCAAAACCTTTCATAATCTATTATCAAGAGCTGACCAATACTCCCAAGAAAACTTTGTCCTTATAGCAGATAAAAGAAAATTATATAAGCACAGTATTGATTTTAAAGCTTACTATTTTAAAAACCACCATTTATAACAACAATTCAGTTTTAGCCAACTTGACCGCACAAGGTAAAATTCTTTTCTCTTTCTTCTCAACTTTCTATACCATTTTGTGGTTTATTTTCCTCTTTCCCTTTCCGAAAAAACCAATTTTAAGGCAAATTGCTTTCTTTTTCCTTAGCAAAAATACATCTTCATACCTCATACCTTCTCTTAGCTGAAGATACATCCTACTTTTCTTGCATGCAGAGATGTTTCCCTTATTATTTCTAGTAGCTGTAATTATATATATTATTTAGAATTCTTAGCCCTTAGAAACCTTAATTTCTCACAAAAAGTAAGAAGTAAAACTTGTGAATTATTATATCAGCATTCTTTAGACTGGCAAATTTGTGACTATATTTCATAATTTCTATAAACATACATTTCCTCATAGTACAGCTTTGCAGTGTGGTGGCACAAGACACATTTACTAACAGACCCAAACATCTTTAGTTCCTCTGTAATAAGAGGTCAAAAGTAGGTCAACTTAGGCTTGTTTTGCAATTAATATTTCAGTATTTTATCTTATTTGGAAATAATTTAGATAATCAGTGAATTCCTTTCATTTAATTTAGCAAAATTCTGAGGGTGGAAGTTAACAAAAATTTTAGAAACTACTTTTAAGTAGACATGTCATCACATAAATATTGCTGAAAAGTTCGCTTAGAAATTCTTATCTCATTTAACATTTATCTAAATCACTCGATCACAGCAATTATGTTTAGACTACCCATGAAAAACTTCTTTAGACAGTAAACAAAGGTAAACCACCATCCCAAGCTATTTTTCTTGCTGACAAATTTTATAAGATATAACATGAATTTATTTGACTAGTAAACCCAGGTAGAGTAAGTTTTTTATCTGAATTATACTTAACGTAATTAATTATATTAATATGATCTGCATTATATTTACTATATATAATATACATGAACAGTATAATTTTATAATATAAATGAATTAGATATAATTTGCAATATACTGAATATGTTTCTGAAGACATACTTTTTTTAATTAAACCAAATTTAAAGTAGCTTTTACTTACCAGAGATTATTCCAGATCATGTGAACTTGAAAATATTTGAGTTAGTTTCAATATTTCTGAGTTTTAGGAATACTTATTTCCTAAGTGCTTATTTTTAAGCCAGTGAAATAGTTCTTTTACAAATTAATTTGGTGATCCTGTCTCTGGAGGTAGAGAGAAAAAAATCACATATACATAACATACCCATAGACATACATGAACATGCAGACAGACATAGAGACCTGTAGCTTCCATTTCAGCATTCTAGCCATGAATCAGGTACAGCAATATAATACTCACTAGTTTATAAATAAGGGCTGAATCCAAATTGGCAGACAGAATAAGAAAAGGTTGCCTGCTCTAGTAGCGAAAGCTTTGTACTAATATTTGTAGAGACGACTTTTAAGATTTGTACTTATCCTTAACAAATAATCTTAAAGAGGCTGTGGACTAGAGTTTGGGCAAAAGAGCTTTTATAGCATTTTGTATTTTAAAAGGCCTGTTTTCCCCCTTTTTTTCCTGTGGTTTCAGGCGATTGTGGGCAGGGCTTTAGGTACCCCCTGGGTGTTTACATTTCAAAGACATGGCTGGATCTTAAATCTTCAAGGGACAGAGTAGAAGGCAAACTTTCTCCTAAGAGTTCTAGTGCCTTTTGGATGGTTTTGGCAGTCACAATAAAATGTAGTAGTGCTACCCTGTAATTAGGGGGAATGCCTTGTAAAAATAATTCTCTGGACTCCACATCAAATGGGGCCTCTTCAGGTTGGAAATGCAGAAGGGGTCATTTGGGTCATTGTGGTCATGGGAATGATGAACCCATTGGACCATGGGAATTTTGTGCAGCAGGAGATGGGCTTCCTCTGTGAACCTTAGCAGTAATCACAATGATGGAAGGACAGGTGCAGTGCCAGGCAATGTATATCCAGGTAAGGAGAGGGAGGGCTCGGCTATGAGTATCAGTGGCTCTAGGGGCCTTTGCCTTCCCAGTTCCCTCTTCCTCCTCTAGGAGAGGGCTCGATAATCCTGTCAGCTCTTCCCTTGTTGGAAGAGACACCTCGTGAGGCATGCTTCTAGTGGAAAGCTGTTCAGTGGAAAGCCGAGGGGGCTCGGGATCTATGGTATCTCAGAAGGAAGGACAGTATAGCCCAGATGGATCTCTGAGAAAGTTATGGATTTTAGGGTCTTTAGATACTGGCCTGTTAGTGCATTTTGGCCACTGTGAGGCATTTAGAGCCTGTTCCAAACAAACAAGAAAATCCACAATAGCCAATTAGCTCTCTTCTCTCCTTCCTGCTGCATAAAATCTTTAAGCAAGGTTTGGGTTTCATTAAGGTATAGTTTTTGATCTCGTTTTCTACGTGTTTTTTCTCCTGTGACCTTAATCTTCCATGTTGTTACCAGAAAATTTTGGATGACATCACTGTCAGCCCTCTTCATAGGTGGTTGCTTTCTTTTCCAGGGTCTCCCAATAGACATCTCCAGGATTGGAGTCTGTCTTCAGTAGCGTGATATGCACAGGGTGTTTGGGAAAAGTCCCTAGGCCTCTGGAGCATAAACCAGAGTCTTGGCATGTTGGCTTGCATGACATTGAATAATACCCAGGAAGCATTCGTGGGTTTTGCAGTTATCACAGAGCCGGTGTACCTCCTCAGGGTTCTTAGGACGTGCTGGCGCCAGATGTTCAGGATATTTATTTGTCATTAATTTTTAGCAATACCACACCAGGAATTGGACCCATGGTATCCCATTGGGTCAGGGGACAATAGCAATTTCAGTGAGTGAAGTGGTAACACAGAGACTGTAGGCCTCTGTTGTATTTTCCCTTTGTGGTGCCATTGGCTTCTAGTTGTAAGCCTATTTCACTCTTCTGGGTTAGGACATATAATTTGGGCACAACCCAGTTGACTCAGTGGTTGCAAGTGGAAACCTTCAGTCCTCCTCACCTAAGGAGAATAATTTCTTCCTATCTTTGGCTCAGAACCTTCTTTGGGCAGTGACAATAGCCTTGCAGTCTTACCTACCCTCCTTAGCTTTCCTTGGCCATTGAGGATCTTTACGCACATTAGTAGTCAAATAAGATCTTTATAATTAGTAGTCTGATTGTCGCATTAGACCACATGGCCTTGATTATGCTGCTCTGGGGAAATTTTTGGATTATTATGGCAGCCGTTACCTTTAGGTTGGATACTGCAGGCAACACACAACAGAGGCAATGTGTGAAAGCACACAGTAGTATGGCCCCTAGCTAAAGGTGTCCCTTTCTTAGATGGTGAGTTTGGCAGTTAGTAGGCAAGTTGCACGTAAAGGCATTCCCCTTGGTTAGTTGCAAGGGCAATCATGTAGTCTTGCCGACTATGCCAGTTGTGTGTTGGTCTTGTCATTAACCAGTTTTGTGGCTAGAGAAGCCCTTGTGGTTCTTACTATGATTGCAAGATGCCGTTCAACAATAACTATCAGGAAACTGAAAAAAAAATAAAGGTTTGTTACTTATAGGACCTGGATATTACACAGTATACATGGGAGTGGAGGTGGGGGAGTGGGAGAGTGTGTGCACATGTGTGAGCATGATAACATGCATGGACCTGTTGTTCTGCTTTTCCTGGGGTTGAGGTAGGAGCCTAGGATTTCACAGGCTTACTGTTGGTGAATTTACAGCGTAAGAGTGGGAATTTAAAGCACGGGAAGAGAAAAAAACAACAAGTGGTCCAAATGGTCAGTTACAGAAATGAACCAAGATCTCTAAAATGGAGGAGCCTCCATGTGGGAAGGTGGCCTGACTCTTTATCTAGATGTGTGGCTGGCATTCTGTTTATTTGAAATAGCCATCTTTGAAGTGGTTGCCTTGGCAATCAAAGCTTAAGTCAGGCACTTACATTAAAGTAAGAAAAAATACCCCATTTATCAAGGTTTACACTACATATTCAAAGGATAGAAATAAGAATAAAGTTAGGCCTAAAGATTATTTTCATGGAAAATTAAATGTAACATGAAGTGTAATCTTTCTGGATTTGGAAATTCATTCTTTTTTTTAAAGTTTATTTATTTTTGTGTGAGAGAGAGAACGAGCAGGGGAGGGGCAGAGAGAGAGCTCCGGAGAGACAGAGGGAAAGAGAGAATCTCAAGCAGGCTGTGTGCCGAGCCCGATGTGGGGCTCAAACCCATGAACTGTGAGATAATGACCTGAGCTGAAACCAAGGGTCCTGGACGTTCAACTGACTGAGCCACCTAGGTGCCCCTGTAAATTCATCCTTACAAGTGTTGTTGGGATTGAAAGATATTGAGAGTAAATTACATATCAGTTACATATCTGATATTAAGTTTTTAGATATAACCTAACTTATTATGTCTTTTCTGTTAAAAAGTATAATTAAAAAAAGTACACTCTATGTAATCAAAGCATTTCAGCTAAAACCTGCCTTTTTGCGAATAATTTTTGAAATGTCAGAACATTATCTAGAACTGTTTATTATAAATAAAGGTCTAAGGATGATTATTTGTAGAAAGGGGATTTAGCAGGCTCATTAAGTAATCTGATAGATAACTGAAATAATGCTAACATATTTTACCGTTATTTGTTGGGGTAGCCATTTAAAGATCGCTGTGAATGGTTCTATGAACATTTGCATTCAGGACAACCAGATTCAGACATGGTGCACAGGCCAGTGAATGAAAATGATATCCTGCTGGTTCACAGAGGTATGTTTGACAAAGAAACTGATGTGTGTGAGGCACAAAATACTAGTTATTACAAGTTTTAATATGTAAAATTAATCAATGCTACATATTTAGATTCTATTTTTAGGAGTAGCTGTGAAGTTGTGTCAAAAGCAAATTGTGCAAAGCTAAAGCAAGGAATTGCTGTACGGTTCCATGGAGAAGAAGGCATGGTGGGTATAAAAATAAGTGCTGTTAAGGTCATTATATATAAAAGATTGAAATACACTTGAATAAAGTTTAGTATTTAATTGATAATGGAAGAAACTTGAAATTATTTTCATTTGTTATTCAGAAAAAAATTTTTCCTCATATATTTCTGTTCATACTTAATTTTATTTTCTTGAACTCAGGGTCAAGGTGTTGTGCGTGAGTGGTTTGATATTCTGTCTAATGAGATAGTCAATCCTGATTATGCATTGTTTACCCAGTCAGCTGATGGTAAGTTGCACAGTCTACATCACTTTTTCTGTGGCTTGTCACATTTTCAGACTCCTTCAGTGCATTGTACCCTTTGATTCCCATAGTGATCCTGTGAGCTAGGTGGGGTATTCCCATTTCATAGAAAAGAAAGTTGAAATTCAGAGTTTCCATCTACATTAACACAGTTTGTGAGCTGTAGGATCATGAATAGAATCTGATTCAGTTTAGTATTCTTTCCTGTAAATAGTTGGTTCTTAGATATTTGTCTCAAGGGCTAGTGCTGGCCCCAACGAAGTTTTCATCAGTCCTTTGTAAAGTACAACTAAGCTTACTCAATTTAAGGATTGTCCTTAGACTCATTTTTGAGTTAAAAATTTCCTTTTGTGAAACAGTGCTAGTAGATGGGCTTAAAAATAGCCTTATGTGGAAAAATTAAAATTTGCTATTGCTTATTTGAGTTTCCAAGTCTTAAAATTTTTGGATCATAAAAAAAAAAAGTCTAGAAATCATGGTATTAAATCTTAACTTATAATCTATTTATGTATAGTAGCTTAGTTTTCAGTCCTTTTAAAAGATCAAAATCTGGTAACTGAAAACCTGTTATTATCTTATAAAACAGATAAACTGTTTGTTGAAATGATGCTTTGAATCTGCACAATTGTAAATTGATATTTTAGGCAAAATGGAAATGGTTATTGCCTCATCTGTGGGAGGTATACCTGACAGTTCTCTAACTTAATAAAGACATATCCAAGTGAAGGTGGGATTCCAAGTTTTCAATGCTTTACACAGTTGCTTTTATTTCCTGAAAATCTTTTCTTTCCCGGTGTTTAAGTTCTTTTTATAAGCAGAGAGTGTATCATTAATTATAGCTTCTGATTGCCTCTACCCAAACCAGCAGGCAAATCTCCATTGAGTAAGAATGATGACTCTAAGAGAGGCGAGGGGGTGGGGGGCTGCAGTGATGCCAGGGAGCTGCAGGGATTCACCTGTATGATGGGCTTCAGACTCACATGGTCTCTTGGAAGTTACTTAGGATTATGGGACTGTCTGCTTTAATTCTGTAACTACTGATTATTTACTCTGAGGTGAATTTGGTGTCTTTGTGATTTTGATGACAAGTTTGATGAGGTGCTGAGTTTAATTAGGCCTAACCTTTGAAGCAAGATTTAGAATTAGAACATTCTATTTTAGATTTATTTCTTTTCTTTACAGTCCTTTATGTCTGTTATTTTCATACCTGAAAAACAGATTTGGTGTGGAATCATAAGTCAAGATTCTTCCTCATATTACAAATATATTAGCACAGCATATGTTGCTCTGCTAACAGAGACCATAAAGATGGTGATTTGTCCTTTTTGTAAGCCATACAAGTCTTCTCTTTAGGGTCACACTATTTATAAATTAAAATCTAGATGAAATGTTTCTTTATGCTTACGTTTAGTTGATATGGAGGGAATTATATTAAAATTTTGAATTAAAATTCCTAAATGTGGGAAATGTTTGGCTAGATCTCATGTCTAACAATTTCTTTAAAACTTGCTTTCTCATTATATTAAGATGCTTACTATAGAGTTTGGCCTTTGGTGTTACACTGGACATGAGTCCTGGCTCTGCACCTCTTTTTGCTGCGATCTTGGGCCAGTAAATGTCACCTTTCTGGACCTCAGTTTCTCCATTTGAAAATCATGATAACCTATGTTTTGTAATGTGGTGAAAGAAATCAATTAGCTGATGTGTAAAAATGCTTAGCCCAGTACCTGGCACATAGAAAGCAGAAATAAATATTAGAAGCTATTATTCTGTGAGAATTATATTTTCTTGTTCTATAGGATTTTTCTGAGTAATTTAAAGAGCTGTGTCACAGTTACACTTATTTTGAACTTAGAACATAAACTTTGTGTTCTAAGTAGTTTTCAAGTTAAAAATAACATTTCTTTCCTGAAGATCCCTCCCCCCAATTTGTTTCCTTATTTTTTAAAAATTTCTCCTTATCTTTTTAATAACCCAGATTTCCCAGAAAATACTTAGCAAAGGGATTATAAATCACAGACCTAGGAAAGGAAAGTTGAGTCATCAAAAATCTTTGCTGATTCATCAGTAACCCTAAGCATTTACTATTTTGATAGGTAAAAAAAAACTTGTAACTATTCTTAAAATACTGTATTTTTAGGGGCGCCTGGGTGGCGCAGTCGGTTAAGCGTCCGACTTCAGCCAGGTCACGATCTCACGGTCCGTGAGTTCGAGCCCCGCGTCAGGCTCTGGGCTGATGGCTCGGAGCCTGGAGCCTGTTTCCGATTCTGTGTCTCCCTCTCTCTCTGCCCCTCCCCCGTTCATGCTATGTCTCTCTCTGTCCCAAAAATAAATTAAAAAAC
This sequence comes from Panthera uncia, assembly GCF_023721935.1. NCBI lineage: Eukaryota > Metazoa > Chordata > Mammalia > Carnivora > Felidae > Panthera > Panthera uncia. Next base: position 63,704,311 of record NW_026057580.1, on the reverse strand, counting down.
GTTGAAAAAAAAAAAAATACTGTATTTTTAGAATTATTGTTATGTTTGTCCTTGAAGTCTTTTATTCATCTCACAAAACTTTGTTTTGACTTTTTTAACATTTATTCATTTTTGAGAGAGCACAAGCAGAGGAGGGGCAGAGAGAGAGGGAGACACAATCTGAAGCAGGCTTCAGGCTCTGAGCTGTCAGCACAGAGCCTGATGCAGGGCTCAAATCCACAAACCATGAGATCATGACTTGAGCCGAAGTTGGACGCTTAACTGACCGAGCCACCCAGGTGCCCCTTGTTTTGACTTTTAATACCCAGTCTTACCCATGACTGGGATTGATTTTCAAAAGATACTTGACAGTGAATGACTAGCTTCATGTGGCCCTTTTAAGTCATTCAACCATAAGCTTCCAAATTTGTACCTTTTATCTAAGTAAACTGGTTACAGCAATGTAGTCTAGTGCTAACAGTGAGACATCAAAGACCAGCAATGAACAAAGTGAATTATTATCAAAATATGTATACTAAATGACCAAACATCTCACTTTCCAAAACTTTCCATTTTTCCTTTATTTTATTTATTTATTTTTTTGGAAGGGATACTATTTATTAGATTTAGCAGTTATTCTTTTAGCCCCGTTGCCTAGAAGAGTAGTAAATAGGCTGAGCTCAATAAATATTTGTTCAATGAATGTGAGTTGTATTCAGAGTTAGTGATCATCACAGAAAAATACGGAAAGAATTCTTTAAAGGTAAGGTTTGGTATTAGGTTTTTCCATTACACTAGATTTTTTTAGACTTTTTATTGTAAAATATATAACAAAATTCACTGTTTTAACCACTTTAAAGTATACAGTTCACTGGTGTTAAGTACATTGACCGTGTTGTATAACCATCACCACTGTCTATTTCCAGATCTTTTTTTCATATAAGTGGAATTATACTGGGTTTTGACAGTAATTGGTAACTATTGCCTTTGCCATTTTTACTTCTATACCTCAGTGGTACTTATTTGAAGTTGATTATTTGTCGTGAAGAATAATTGGTTGACTTGTGGATTTAGGTGATTTTCTGAAAATTGTTAAAAGGCATCAAGTTCATTACTTAAGAACAAGTTGAACATTTAAAATTCTTACCCTCTCATAGTGCTCTGTTCCATAAGAAACAAAAGGTAGTGAGTACCTACTGCACTGGGCATGTATAGATGAATAAAACAATACCTGCCCTAATTCATAGCCTAATATTTCTACACTGCCGAGGAAAATGTGTGTGTGTTTTATCGTATAATATATTATTTCCACTATCTCTCTGGCACATCTTCCAACCTTTCGGTTAAAAGTATTCTAAAATTTTCTCTCTGCACAAAGACTTAACTCTGATAAGTATGTGTGAATTAATGATTATCTTCTGACAATTCGCTTGTCTGCTATATATTCCACAAAGAACATTACTGTGGAAGTTTATACATCATGTAACTTTGGTTTTGTCAAAGTTGTGTTTGAACTGATTTATCTGCAGTGAAATGATCTTTCTTCTGCATCTGGATTCTTAGAAATAAATTATATTGTATTTATTTTAATAGGAACAACTTTTCAACCTAATAGCAACTCCTATGTAAATCCTGATCACTTGAACTATTTCCGGTTTGCTGGACAGATCTTGGGATTAGCTTTAAACCACAGGCAGCTGGTCAACATTTACTTTACAAGATCATTCTATAAGCACATTCTTGGTACGGCTCTATTGTTATTTCCATAGGCATTTATTTAAAGTGTTTTTCTTAGAATCTTTAGGAAAAACTAAGTAGACAAGAGGTGGCATTTTGGATGAGGTAATTTTTATTTCAGTTGGAGACTATCTGTGTATGTAAGGCATTTGGGAGCCTGAGGGAGAGGGAAAAAAATTACCTTTTTCCTAAAAAAAAAAATTGTTTTTCATTTAGTGTGTATATGTTCATGCTAAGAATGCAATTTAATATGAATATACTTAAGAGAATTGGCACTTCTTGAAGTGCATGATAATTTTCCTGTATAGCTATTTCAAAGAAAGAATACATTGTAAAAATGTGGAAAAAACCACAAGCTTCAATTAATAGAGTTCCAAATCCAGGAATTAGCATGTATTTAAATCTTGCTGTCAATTGCATTATATTTTGCAGTTTTATGGAATATCTGTAGAGGGCAGTATTTCACCATTAAACAAACAAGGAAAGGCAGAAACATTTAGAATATAACTGCTGTATGTTTGCATTTTTAGGTATTCCTGTAAATTACCAGGATGTGGCATCCATTGATCCAGAATATGCCAAAAATTTGCAGTGGATTTTAGATAATGATATTAGTGATCTAGGTCTAGAACTAACCTTTTCTGTTGAAACTGATGTGTTTGGAGCAATGGAAGAGGTGCCTTTGAAACCTGGGGGTGGAAGTATTCTTGTGACACAAAATAACAAAGTGAGTATTCGAATTTTTACCTTAGCCAATGTTTGTAACTTGTCCCTGATTGCTAATTACTCTAGTTTCCTGCCACTAGCTAGAAAAGCTTTTACTGTTACAGGGTTTCACAGCATTTTATAACAGATAAGATACTTAAATTAACTAAACCATCAAATATCAAACTTTGAATTAGGATTAAATCACTGTTGTGTTAGACAGTCAAGGCAGTTCCTGAAGCAGCCTAGAGCACAATTTGGTTGATTGTATAACTTGGATAACTGTATACTGAAAAATTCAATTAGAAATGGAAGCTTACATCAAGAACATATTTGCATCAGTCACTGTTTCATGTTTTAATGTATGATATTAAGAGTTCCAGTGGAGAAAAGAAGAAATTCCCATGTTAAGCTCTGTACCTGCTTTTGGGATCCAGTAGAGCTAATGGATCCAGTAGATCTATTCGACTACTTGATTTTTTTTAAGCTTTATAACTTGATTATGTATTATATCTTCTGTTTGTAAGTAGTTTTTCCAGTTTTACTGAGAAATAATTGACATACACCTGTACATGTTAGTTTTAAATTTTGGCATATGTTTTAAATTTCATTGTTGAAAAATATGTTATTTTAATATATAATACATTTTTATGTTTGAAAATGTAGGAAATTGGGAGTCAGAAAATCTGGTTTGGCAATTCCACTTCTGTCATTTGCCAGTAGCAACTTTTGGTTAAACAAGACTAAAATCTTTTCCCTTTCCATTAGTTGGATTATAATTCCAAGATGGCTTCAGAAGCAACTAACTATAAGAAATAATGTCCATTGATTTAGTAAAGCATATATTCTTTTTTAAAAGCACTTTAACCTCTTTTAGCCCCAGTTTTCTATTCTATAGACTTGGGATAATAATACTTCTTTTTAAAACAAAAATTTTTTTTAACGTTTACTCATGTTTTGATAGCGAGAGACAGAGCGTGAGTGGGGGCGGGGCAGAGAGAGCGGGAGACACAGAATTGGAAGCAAGCTCCCGGCTCTGATCTGACAGCACAGAGCCCTACGTGGGCTCAAACTCACGGACCATGAGATCACGACCTCAGCTGAAGTCAGACGCTTAACTGACTGAGCCACCCAGGCGCCCCAGGATAATAATACTTCTGGTACAGAATTGTTACTAGCGTTTTGCTGACTGAAAACCGCAACACGAAAGTCAGTTGTTATTGCATAGTTTTCTACAAAGAGGCTCTTAGTTTGACATACGTACAGGGTATTGGAAAGTTATATTAAGCTCTGTAGTTTTACTTTTTGAAACTTAGATACTATACACATAAAAAAAAACATTAAGTGTAATTGTTGAAAATAAGATCAGGAACTGAGTATTTGCATATGTACACTTGGACAATTCTTAGTCTCCTCTTTCATTTTATCCAGGAGGACACTGAAGCCTAAAGAGTTAATGGTAAAACTGGGGCCAAAACCCAGTTTCAAATCTGATGTTCTTCCTGTTTGCAAAACATGTTGAGGAAGATCTTATTTGATTTTTAATATAACGAGTCATTTTAAGCTCTAGAAGATGAAAATTATAAAATGCTTATTTTTAAGATTATGTATATAAGCTTGCCAGTGAATTAAAATACTTTAAAAAATCTAATTATTAGATTGTCCACCCTGTCATGCATTTATTATTTTATTTTACATTGGAGACCTATTCTCACTTAAGAGTAATGAAGTTATAGAATCTTTGTTATAAGCAAGAGATTGCTTTTCAAGAAACTCAAATATGATTCTTATCTGTGAATATTATATCTGATGAGTAGATTTGTCACTCTTGTCAGGTACGTTTTATGTGCCAAAGTTGAAAGACCCATTAACAATTGCATGATGCATAGTTATATTTATCCTTGTATCTCCTAATAGTCCCCCTCTCATTATGAAATTACTTTTGTTTAGATTTTTAAAAATATATATTGTATTAATTCTTTTGCATTTGTGTCTTTTATTGAAATGTAGTATTGGTAAGTAATAACAAAAATAATATATGGATATTGGGGGTATACCTTTTGTTGTGAGCCTAGTTTGAGGCTAGAATACTATTGTAATATTAAAGAACTTGAAAGTTGCTTCTAAGTTTAATAAACTTTTACTTCACTGTATTAACTCATTTGATAATAGGCTAACTTTTTTTTTAATGATTAGTTTCGGTAATAGAGATAAAAGCAGGATCTCAATCACTAATATGTTCATTATTCTCAACTTTCATTTTGTGATGTAAACATTTTTTCGGAATAATTGAACCTCTTCATTTTCTAATATTACCAGAGTCAAGTATAATTGTATATCAGATTATCGATGTTTAAACATTTAATGCTTACCCAATAAGCAACCTGATTAATTTTTAAAATTAAAAATCTTTAGAAACATACCTGCATCTTAAATTGATCACTTGCTCTAAGATTGTTAAAGTATTAACTTTGTAAATACAGTTTTCAAACCATGTTTTTTAGAGATTTTGTTACTTTTAAACATACCTTTATTTCATGAACTTTTTTGTTACTTTAGGGTTAGCCTTTTACTTACTCTTCTCTATAGATGTAAAGTTGTAACTGTCGTTTGGAGTTCAGTGTCAAAATCTGTAAGCATATTGAAGCTTAAATGAGTTGCCAAGCTTGTTAGTATGAGAAAATCTGTGTAAGCTGATGTCCACATGGGGGAGTCATTTATTCCTGAATTTTATGGAAAGTCTTTGGTAATTATAGAGGGAAACCAAATAGATGAAAATAACTTTGTTTAAAAAGGAGTACCTTAAATAAATACAAATGATGTACAGAGAATATATATCTGTTCCACATTTGAAATATAATGCTCTTTTAAATTTAATTTTGTATCTATCAATTTGTTTAAAAATCTTAAAAACAAATAACAAAATGAAACTCTGGTTTCACTTTTGAAAATGGCTGAATTAACCGGGAGCTAAACATTAACATTTAAATAATACTTTCACCTTCTTTTAAAAGTTTTGCTTTTATTTTTCACTTTTACTTTTTTATTCTTGACCAAAAACTGGAATCATGGAACCATAAAATTTGTGTTAGAAGTGACAGTTTTTCTTAGATCTTCAGTTCTGTCTCCTAGAACTGAAGAGTAAACTACATGAGTTTTAAATGTTAACACTTTTACAATACTACTGATAAAGTTCACTCAGGCTGGGACGGAAAGAATTAGGGGTGGGGTAAGACAGGATATCAAGGAATGGAGGAGGTGCCATGGAAGTTAACTTATAGAGGAGATGCATTAAGTGGTCAGATAGGAGGAGTAAGGGGGAAAGGAAATGTTCTGGCCTTACGCGAAGTTGAGGATGACAGAGGATGATGTGTTTGGGGAACCACAGGTAGATCAGAGTTGTAGATCTTAGCTTCGGTTGTGGAGTAAATGAGTGGTAAAAGATGAGGGGAGTATATGGGGGCCAAATTCTGAAAGACTCTGCAACCACAATTAGGAATTTGAAAATTAATGTGACGACTGCAGGGATGATTGCAGGTGTTACAGAGCCAAGTTTCCTGAGTGAATTCTGGTTTTTAAAAAAACCACAAAACAGCCTCAACTTGGAGTGTGAAGAATGGATTGAAATAGGGCGATACGGGAGTCAGGACAGCTGCTAGGGGATTGTGGCGTTGGTCTGGGGAAGATGCATGAGAATTTTATAAGACAGTGACAGTGAGGATAAAATGAGATAGTGTAGCCTTTTTGATATTTCTGCTTATTTCTACAAAAGAAACCTGATTATCCTTTGGAGTTCTCAGTAGAGAAATTTTCAGTGAGAACTTTTACATACTAGAGCGATAATAAGTGGATAAACCCAGGAAAGAAGCTTTTTATCACCAAAGGATTTATATTCAAACAGTAACTTGAATTATGCCAATAACAACACCATTTAACCTGTTAACTATTAAAAAAAAATAACTATTCAAAACCATTTTATAAACGTGGTCCAGTTTTTATCTCTCCTTCAAGGAGGGGCAAAAAAATCTTGTTTTCACTATTAAGAGTTAACTATTGGGGCGCCTGGGTGGCTCAGTCTGTTGAGCGTATGACTTCAGCTCAGGTCATGATCTCATGGTCTGAGTTTGAGCCCTGCATCGGGCTCTGTGCTGACAGGTCAGAGCCTGGATACTGCTTCAGATTCGGTGTCTCCCTCTCTCTCTGCCCCTCCCCTGCTCATGCTCTGTCTCTCTCTCTCTCTCTCTCTCTCTGTCAAAAATAAATAAACATTAAATTTTTTTTTTAAAAGAGTTAACTATTATTTAAGTAAATGGTTTTTTCCGGACATCTTTTAAGAAATAGTGAAAAAAGATTTGCAAGAAGAAAAATGGCTTTAACAAATGCATTAGTTTTCAGCATCACCACCACTCTTCATAAGAAGATATAGTTTAGGTTCAAAGCCTGAAGAGAAGTTAAAATTTTAAGGAAGATTTCTGAGAGGTGGATATTATTTATTTCCCATATTCAAAAGACTGGGAGATTATTAAAACAAAACGGTTCTATAACTAGACATTAATTGGAATTTAATGTACAGAAGTTCATTCTTCTTAATCTTAATCTTTTTATGTTTTTCACTTTGCAGTTTCTTTTTTGCTTACCTATTTTATGTCAGTGACCAGGGTTGGAGGTTAAAGCCAGAAAAAAGTTGCTACGGCTCTGTTTTTTTGTTGCTGTTGTTGTTTCTATGCTCAGACTTTCTCAGTTGAAAGATTTCCATGTATTAACATAATTATTTCACCATTATAAGTACTAAGATTTTTTTTTTTAAATTTTTAAGTGTTTATTTACTTCTGTTTTTTTTTTGTAGTTAATTTATTTATTTATTTATTTATTTTAATATATGAAATTTACTGTCAAATTGGTTTCCATACAACACCCAGTGCTCATCCCAAAAGGTGCCCTCCTCAATACCCATCACCCACCCTGCCCTCCCTCCCACCCCCCATCAACCCTCAGTTTGTTCTCAGTTTTTAACAGTCTCTTATGCTTTGGCTCTCTCCCACTCTAACCTCTTTTTTTTTTTTTTCCCTTCCCCTCCCCCATGGGTTTCTGTTATGTTTCTCAGGATCCACATAAGAGTGAAACCATATGGTATCTGTCTTTCTCTGTATGGCTTATTTCACTTAGCATCACACTCTCCAGTTCCATCCATGTTGCTACAAAAGGCCATATTTCATTTTTTCTCATTGCCACGTAGTATTCCATTGTGTATATAAACCACAATTTCTTTATCCATTCATCAGTTGATGGACATTTAGGCTCTTTCCATAATTTGGCTATTGTTGAGAGTGCCGCTATAAACATTGGGGTACAGGTGCCCCTATGCATCAGTACTCCTGTATCCCTTGGATAAATTTCTAGCAGTGCTATTGCTGGGTCATAGGGTAGGTCTATTTTTAATTTTCTGAGGAACCTCCACACTGCTTTCCAGAGCGGCTGCACCAATTTGCATTCCCACCAACAGTGCAAGAGGGTTCCTGTTTCTCCACATCCTCTCCAGCATCTATAGTCTCCTGATTTCTTCATTTTGGCCACTCTGACTGGCGTGAGGTGGTATCTGAGTGTGGTTTTGATTTGTATTTCCCTGATAAGGAGCGACGTTGAACATCTTTTCATGTGCCTGTTGGCCATCCGGATGTCTTCTTTAGAGAAGTGTCTATTCATGTTTTCTGCCCATTTCTTCACTGGGTTATTTGTTTTTCAGGTGTGGAGTTTGATGAGCTCTTTATAGATTTTGGATACCAGCCCTTTGTCCGATGTGTCATTTGCAAATATCTTTTCCCATTCCGTTTAAGTACTAAGATTTTTAAATGTGATCAATTCTTTAATTCTTTGGCATCTGGTATTAATTTATGCCTTCAAAGAATTGACAGCAAAACTCAGGTGGGAGCAAATAGGACTCCTAGGATATGCCATCTGTTAGGGATAAAAGATCCCCTGCCTCCAAGTTCTATCAATCTCTTTTAACAACTTAAAACAAAATGAGAGTTTAGGTATGGTTTGTATTTAATGTTTAATTATGCAACTCTTTATGCCAGTGTTTTGTGGACTGCTTGTCATCTGTACATCCACTGTTTCCTTATTAAAACATGTAATATATTTGATGCAGGGGCATAAGGTGTGGGGGGATGAGTCCCTTGGATGCCTGCATAGGTAATGGGAATGCAGCCAGTATATTTCTGCACAGTGTGAATAGTTAAAATGTTAGTGTGTGATAATAGTGGCTGTTCATGGTAATAATTGTATCATCAAGATAATGTTAATTTGTGTCCTTCTGTTTGAGGATGTGCAATGTTTAAGGAAGCAGGGAAACATTTTAGCAGCAGTTGGATTTAGATTTTCTTTTATTAAACACAGTTATCTTACAGCTACATGGAAAACTATTTTATTAAATACCTCAGGAGGATTTGTGATGGCTAGGATTTTATTTTACTGAGAAATAATTTAGACCAAGATTCATCAACAGTTAAGTTAATATGGAGAATGGTATGTGAAGGAGCTGATTTCCATAAGTTGATATCCAATAGCTAGGGGTCAAAGTTATAGAAATAAATGTGGAAAATAATTAATATTAGACGGAATAGAAGGGAACATGTAAGGAAAGATTAGTATACTTGTGAAAATGTTTAAAAAGAATGTGTGAGGAAATAATAGGAATTATCTGGTAGAAAATGGAATGTGTACTATTCTGATAAATATGGACTGCAATGGCAAAATAGGTAAAGTGCCCTTGAGCAATTCACAAATCTTTTACTTTTATGCCTCATAATTTAACATCTTAAACAATGATCACTGAATAGTACTACAAAATTCTAAGTGCAAAACCTTTTGGGAAAAAGCTATTTTTTAAAAGTGTGTTTATTTATTTTGAGAGAAAGCCAGAGAGAGCATGAATGGTGGAGGGGCAGAGAGCGAGAATCCCAAGCAGACTTGCGTTGTCACTGTGGAGCCCGATGTGGGGCTCAGTCCCGCAAACTGAGATCATGACCTGAACCAAAATCAAGAGTCAGATGCTTAACCCACTGAGTCACCTAGGTGCCCCTGGGAAAAAGTTATTCTTCTTAAAGGAAAATAGGGTCTCATATAGTACCTTAAACATACAATTGACAAGTGAATGGAGCAGAAAAATTGTAGTAGTTCAAGTAGGCAGTTTTAGAACAGACATAAATTAAAAGATAATGAGGTGCTAATGTTGAAATCACTGCTGGTTATAACTTGGAAGTGTGCTGTGTATATTATTTCCTGTATTGGAAAATCTAGCTTATGTTTCTGTTTGATTGTTTGGCACACATTTCCATCTCCCTCTCTCTAGTAACTACCTGAATATAACTTGTAGTAACTGATTCATTCCTGTCTAGTGGAGAAAAACTTCTGGGTGGTAGGGAGTGCAGTTTGGGGGTGGGCGTAGACTGAATAGCAGAGATGGCAGCTTTCGCTGTGCCAGATGACACAAGGGACCACGTTGGGTTTGGGAAGAACTGTGGGGAATCCACCATGACACTTCTGTAGCTTTGGCATGTATGGAGAATTCATAGCTAGTGGTTAAATACAGTTTGCTGACTTAGTGCTTGTGGAGGCAAAGCATTAGATTAGTGCCAAACAAAATTAAGGAAGGAACCTGAAACAGGCTTTCTCACCTCTTTAGAGTAATCATACCTGAGAGGTGAGAAATATATACAACATATTGCTTTTAAATGACAAAGCTTCACTTAGACATAATTTAAAATATATAAACGATAACGATAGAGTTGATTGAGAGATATGGCAACTCATTCTTGTCTGAGCCAAAATATGTTTTTATTACCTTAAATTTTAAGTGACATTATTTTCTATGAGGATATATTTTATTTATGTTTGTTTATTTATTTCCATTTTTTTTTTAATTTAAATTTTAGTTAGCATACAGTGCAATATTGGTTTCAGGTGCAGAATTCAGTGATTCATCACTTACATTAAACACCCAGTGCTCATCACAAGTGCCCTCCATAATACCCATCACCTGTCTAGCCCATTTCCCACTCTCCTCCCTCCATCAACCCATAGTTTGTTCTCTATCATTAAGAGTCTCTTCTGATTTGTTTCCCTCTTCCCCCCTTCCCATAGGTTCATCTGTTTTGTTTCTTAAATTCCACATATGAGTGAAATCATATGATATTTTTCTTTCTCTGATTGACTTGTTTTGCTTAGCATAATATGTTCTAGTTCCATCCATGTCACTGCAAATGGCAAGATTTCATTCTTTTTGATGGATGAGTAATATTCCACTGTGCCTGTGTGTGCGTGTATGTGTATATATATCACATCTTTTTTTATCCATTCATATGATGATGTGTTTTAAAATGTGTGAAAATAGTTTACCTTAATTCAGAATCAAATTGACTATGGTTAAATGGCCCATTTATCAAGTTCCAACTATGTATTAAGTGCACTTGTTGAATGTATGCATTTATCACATATTTACTGAACACTCTACAAAGTGGCAGCCACTTTTTTAGAAGCTGGGAACATGTATGTATCCTGGTAAACAAAACAGATTCCCTGCCTGCAGAGATACTATATTCTAATGAGATATTTCAGTTAGAGACACTAGGAAGTGTAAAGACACTGAGGGGTGCCTGGGTGGGTGGCTCAGTTGGTTCAGTCGTCTGACACTTGATTTCGTCTCAGGTCATGATCTCATGTTTTGTGAGACGTGAGCCCTACGTTGGGCTCTGTGCTGACAGCATGGGATTGTCTTTCTCTCTGTCCCTCCCCCGTTCATGTGCACACTAGTTCTTTCTGGCTCTCCCTCTCAAAATAAACAAATAAACATTAAAAAAAAAAGACTGAGGAGTGAATAAACTTTAGTTTGGGGAACAGAGAGAATGAACAAGGGGAAGAGTGGGAGGAAATGAGATGAGAGAGCAAAGCAGAGGCTGGATCATTTAGGGCCTTACAGGCTACGAAAGTAATTTGGATTTTACTTAAGTCACTGTAGGATTTTAAGCAGAAGTTATGTGGTCTGAATTGTATATGAAATTACATATAAAACATATTTAAAAAACCACTCAGTAGTAAGGAAGAAGCACTACAGAGGCAAAAACGGAAGCTGGAGCACTGCATGTTGCAGTAATCCAGGTGAGAGATGATGGCTTGGACCACTTGCTAGCCATGGAGGTGGTGAGACAAGGTCAGACTCAGTATTTTTTTGGAGGCAGTTGTGATAGCACCCACTGATACAGCCTGTGAGAGAAGTCACGGGTGATTGATTCCTAGGATTTTGGCCTAAGTAGCTTAGTGATTGGTAGATTATGGGTTTACTGAGATATGTGGATAATGGTGCCAAATTAATTCCAAGCCTTTACCTCTAAAATGAGAAATGAGTATATCAATAGTGTCTTAAATATGTGAAATTGAAGAAAAATCATCACTTTTTTTTTTTAATAGGCGGAGTACGTCCAGCTTGTTACTGAACTTCGGATGACAAGAGCCATTCAGCCTCAGATCAATGCTTTTTTACAGGGCTTTCATATGTTCATTCCACCTTCTCTTATACAACTTTTTGATGAATATGAATTGGTAAGGAAAAACATCAGTTCTTTTGTTGTTATAAACCATACAAAACTCCAGTTGCTGCAATTCAGAAATAATTTTGTGGTACTGTGAATGAAATAATATATAATAAGACATTATGTTTTAATGTTCATGTTTAGAGGTTTGTTACAAGATTTGTGATTGTGCTTCTCTTGAGCTTAATAACCAGATTAATAATTCCTCAGTGTGAAACGGGGCGAAGTGGTGATAAACAAAGATGGAATACATTTTCAAAATATTTTATGTGGGAGATGTTGAAGGCCAGTCTTCTCAAAAGCGGTGTTCATATTACAGTTGACCCTGGAACAATGCGTGTTTGAACTGTGTGGCTTGAAACTTAAAATGTGGATGTGTTACAGTATATCATTGTAAATGTTTTTCTCTTCCTTTTGGTGTTCTTAGTACTATTTTCTCTAGTTTCCCTTATTCTAAGAATATGATATATAATACATACAGTGTACAAAATGTGTCAATTGGTTATGTTATCAGTAAAGCCTCTGGTCAACTGTACGTAATTAATAGTTAAGTTTTGGGAGAGTTCAAATGTCACATGTGGATTTTGGCTATGTGAGGCAGTCCTTAACCCCTGCATTGTTCAAGAATCAAATGTATTTCTCCATTTTTTATCTGACCATGTGAGATAAAAAATAATGATACTGACTTCCTGTACTTCCAAAAAGGAGAATTAAGAGGGTTTTTCTTATTCTATTTGTTTAGTTTTCTCTAGTTTCTCGTTTGACCATATATATAATTTTATCATTCTCCTTTTAAATCTCTGTGGAGTCCTCCTCTCTGTTGTGGCCTCCAATATCTAGTAAATGTTTTGTTTTGCTTTTTTAATTTGCGTGCCTTTTACTGTGACCTAACAGGATTTCTAATTTTATATGATTTATGTTTGCATTTTCCCTCATATCCTTTTTCTCTTTTATCAGTAGTAATGAATTATTTTGAAACTTTGAGTTGTCTAACTCCTTAATAAAACACAGTATTTTAAATAGAGTATAACTATTTATTTTATTTTATTTTTTTATTTTTTTTAATGTTTATTTATTTTTGAGAGAGAGAGAGAGAGCATGAGCATGGGAGGGGCAGAGAGAACACAGAATCCAAGGCGGGCTCCAGGCTCTGAGCAGTCAGCACAGAGCCTGATGTGGGGCTCAAACTTACAAACTGTGAGATCATGACCTGAGCCAAGGTCAGGCACTCAACCGACTGAGCCACCCAGGTGCCCCTGTTTTTTATTTTAAAAATTATAATTTGGAATAGCACATTTTAGATCAGTGGAGAAGTGTTCTTTGTTGTTGTTGTTGTTGTTGTTTTAATGTTTATTTTTGAGAGAGAGAGAGACAGAGTGTGAGGTAGGGAGAGCCAGAGAGAGAGGGAGACACAGAATCCAAAGCAGGCTCCAGGCTCTGAGCTGTCAGAAAAGCTCACAAACTGTGAGACCATGACCTGAGCTGAAGTCGGACTTTAAACCGACTGAGCCACCCAGGTGTCCCTCTTTGGTTTTTATTCTTTTCCATAAAATTAGTTTTATCCTGTGCCTTTCACTTTACTGTATGAGTAAGTACACTGGTTTATACCTTTTAATTTTACATATATGCCAGTATTTTCAGTTTATCATTCATAGTATATTTTAGTATAGTAGTGAACAAAATTGTGAATTAAGTTTGAAGTTGTCCATTGTGACTTAGTTTGATTAAATGTCAGTTTTGAGTTTTTGCTTACAAGATTAATAGTTTTGTTTAGTATATAGACTTGTCTAGTTTTTGCATAGCAATAAGTTATTTTTAGCATTTAAAAGCTGAGGAGTACTTATGAGCTATTATTAAACATGACTAAAATCTGACTTTTTATGTACTGTACTTGTATTAAATTAGCTTTTATGAAGTTCAAAACAGATAATTACATTATTTTCTTGACCTGTATGTAAAAAAAAAAAAAAAAAAAA
>NW_026057580.1:63686649-63690227 GCF_023721935.1 Panthera uncia | reverse complement strand
AAAAAAAAAAAAAAAAAAAAAGCAACAATCTAAATAATTGACAAAAACTTTGCCTCCTAATTTTTTTTTTTTTTTTTTTTTTTTTTTTTGAGAGAAAGAGCAAGTAAGTGAAAGAGTGTGTGTGAGTGGGGCAGGGGCAGAGGCAGAGTAGGAATCCCAAGCAGGCTCCATGCCCAGTGCCTATCATGGAGCCCAATGCGTGGCTCAATCCCACGACTGAGAGTTCATGACCTGAGCTAAAGTCGAGAGTTGGACCCTTAACTGACTGAGCCACCCAGGCACCCCTTTGCCTCCTAATTTACTGATAGTGCTAAGTTTTATGAAACTTATTGATCTACAGTGTACATAGAGAGGAGCACATGCATCATAAATGTATACTTTGATGAATTTTTACAAACTGAATACACCCAGTACCCAGATCAAGAAACAGAGAAACCTCCTAGCACCCCAGATGTCTATTCCTGTCTTCTTCCTGTCATTATCCCTCTTCATGGGGAACCCATTCTTCTGACTTCTAATACCATAGATTAGGTTTCCTCTTTTTGAACTTCATATAAATGGAATAATCACCTAAAATATATCTGACTTATTCAGCTTAATTTTTTGTGAGAATTATACATATTGTTGCATGAAGTTGTAATTTGTTCATTTTTTTGCATTATAGTATTTCATTGTGTCTGTGTGTGTGGGCGCACACGTGTGTGTGTAGAGAGGGCTGTTTCTACTCTTGATGAACATTTGGTGGGCACTTTTCAGTTTTGGGTTATTTGAAATAGCACTACTAGGAACACTTTCATACACGTCTTTAGGAGAATATATGTATGCCTTCTGGAGTGGAATTGCTGGGATACAGGTGTTCATTTTCTATTATAGTAGGTATTAGCAGATAGTTCAAGGGTGTGTGTGTCAGTTTACATTCCCACCAGTAGGTGTGAGAGTTCTGGATATTACACATCTGTGCTAGCATTTGATATTTTCTTTTTCATTTTTATCATTTTTGTGGATCAGTAGTGGTATTTCATTTCCCTGACTGATGAAGTTGAGTGTGTTTGTATGTTCATTGGCCATTTGCACTCTGTTTTTGAAGTTTAACTAATTTGTCCATTTTTCTATTATGTTTTCTGGGTTTTTTTTTTTTGTTAGTGATTTATAGGATTCTTTTGGGAGTCTTTGTTATCTGTATTGTGAATGTCTTCTACTCTGGTGTCTTTTGTGAATAAAACCTTTTAGTTTTAACACAGTTTGGTTTATCACTTGGTTTTTCTTTGTTTAATGAATGGAGCCTTTTTGTGTCCTTCTTTTTGTGTGTTTAAGAACGTGTTTCTTATTCCAAGGTCATGAAGGTTTTTTCCTTTATTTTTCCTTTATTCCTTTATTTTTCCTTTATTCCTTTATCTTTATTCCTTTATCTTTCATATTTAGGTCTGTTACTATTAAGTTTTCTATAGTGGTTTTATATTGGGAGTTAGGTCTGGATTCCTACTCTGTGTTAGATTCTGGCTTTATTCCACTGAGCTGATTCAAATAGAGGGATTATTTGGGAAGAGCAGTGTTGTCAGCATGATCCTAATTTATGTAGTGATGAAAATTATTATTAAAATTGTAGTATTTGCCAGGCACTTTATATGTATTAACTTTAAAATTTTTTCACAACAGACCCCTGAGGTATTACTATTTCTATTTTACAGATGAGGAAAACTAAGCCAAAGAAGGTACAGAACTTGCTCCTTCATAGAGTATGTGTTAGAGCTGGGAACCCATGTTCTGTGACCTACAGCCCAGTCTGTCTTCATCAGTATTGCCAGACGGCCTCTCAGAGGCATGAGTTCTAAATGGGACTTTTAGAACCTTTTGTATGACTATGTCTTCTATGGGAAAGGGCTATGCTACACTGGGTTAGGAAGCTCTTTTTTAAAAAGTTGGCACCAACATTTGAGCTAGATGTGCATCTGAGTTAAAAGATACAGGTTAGATTCTAAAGTTTTAGTGATAGGAAGGTAGCTGGTAGTGTCAGTGTCCTGAAATGAGGTTGTATTCATCCACTGTGGACAGAATGCAGTTCCAAGTCAAGAGATGATTATCAGGTTCAAAAATAGTGACAGCTCTGGGGCGCCTGGGTGGCTCGGTTGAGTGTCTGACTTTGGCTCAGGTAATGGTCTTGTGGTTCACGAGCTTTTTCTGACAGCTCAGAGCCTGGAGCCTGCTATGGATTCTGTGTTTCCCTCTCTCTCTGCTCCTTCCCCACTCACGCTCTCTCTCTCTCAAAAATAAACAAACATTAAAAAACAAATAGTGACAACACTGCTATCATTTATACACTTATAATACAATAACAGTTGAGGGATCCCTACCAAATATCTGAGGGACTGTCCTATATTTCATACTGTGCTGCTTATCCATGATGGTACCAGAATATTAAAACATTGAACCATGTGAATACTAGATAAGCTAATGGGCTGTGAACATTTGCATGACTCAGTCTTTGACCATTGGTATGGGCTATATGTGTTATACCAATTTCCAGTGGATTAATTCATTTATTTTCCCATTTTTAAAAAATGTTTATTTTGCGAGAGAGTGAGCGAGCAGGGGAGGTACAGAGAATAAGGGAGAGAAGAGAATCCTAAGCAGGCACAGCCCCATGTGGGACTTGAACCCATGAATCGTGAGATCATGACCAGAGCTGAAACCAAGAGTTGGACGTTTAACTGACTGAGCCACCCAGGCACCCCTGTCATATTTTTAAAAAGCAATAAATTATTGATTGGGATTTGAAATCTTCTTGCTTCTTTTTATTATGGAATTACCATTTTATCTACTTGTTTTTAGTCAGTGTAATAACTTTTTTTTTTGCCTAGGTGTTAAATGGGATAATAAAGATCTTTCATCTTCTTCACAAAAGTCATAATAATATATTCATGAAATGATTCAAATTTCTTGAGAGAATACAGTCCCAGTCATTTTTATTCATAATTATTAATAATGAAAGCATACTTGATATTATTAAATGCTTATCTTCAGTCTAGAAGGGAAGAGGATTAAACTCTCATGGCTTGTATGAAATGTGTAAAATTCATCCCCACTCCCTTTTGGCAAGATCTGTGTCAGGATCTTGCCAGGGGACAGAATTTCCCCAGATGGTTCAAATAGAAACTTTAACAAAAGGGCTACTATAGAGGTGCAGCAGTATTAAGAATAACAGCAGTAGGGTGAGGCATCCACAGACTAGCAACATGGATCGCCTTATCATCCTTAGAATTGAATAGACAGGTGGAGGAATTATAGTAGTCCCCGCTTATCAAGAGGGAATCCGTCCCACCATCCCCAGTAGATGCCTGAAACTGTGGATAGAACCAAATCTTGTATAAAGTATGTTTTTTTCTTTATATGTATATATATATATATAAATATATATATATATATATGTAAGATAAAGTTTTATTTATAAATTAGACATAGTAAGTATATATATATATATATATATATAAATATATATATATATATATATGTAAGATAAAGTTTAATTTATAAATTAGACACAGTAAGGATTACCAGCAATAATGAATAATAATAATATA
>NW_026057580.1:63668451-63686639 GCF_023721935.1 Panthera uncia | reverse complement strand
ATTAGACACAGTAAGGATTACCAGCAATAATGAATAATAATAATATATATATATATATATGTAAGATAAAGTTTAATTTATAAATTAGACACAGTAAGGATTACCAGCAATAATGAATAATAATAATATAATAATATTTATAACAACAATAACAATATACTATAATAAAAATTATGTGAATGTGGTCTCTCTCTCTCAAAATATCTTGTGCTGTACTCATCCTTTTTCTTGTGATGACGTCAGATAAAATGCCCATGTGATGAGATGAAGTGAGGTAAATGATGTAGGCATTGTGACGTAGCGTTAGGCTACTACTGACTTTCTGACAGTATGTCAGGGGAGTCATTTGGTTCTGGACTGCGGTTGACCATGCGTAACTGAGACTATAGAAGGCAAAATTGTGGGTAAGAGTGGGGGGCTACTGTATGTGAGGACCCTGGTCCTCAATGAGGGCCACCTGGTAGTAGCTATTATTGAGGGTCCATGGCTACCGTAAAGATGGGCTGAAGCAAGGTGGGAGCAGAAAATATCCTCACCTCTACACTCCTGCCTGTTTCCTAAGGATGGAACCCAGTCTAAAGCTGATAGGCAAGAGAACCAGTCTGTAAGGATTGGTCTCCAGGGGCACAGAATAGTACAAAGAAAGGTGGAGAATGTATTTGGAATGTTAAAATGGAGACTAACCAGAATGTCCATCTAGTAAAAGTATTTTATAATACTATGGAAAGGAGGACTAAAACACATCCCAGATCAGCAGTTCTCAAACTTTTTGGTTTTAGGACACGCTTACAACAAAAGTTTTGTTTATGTGGGTTATATTAATTGATATTTATTATATTTGAAATTAAAACAAAAATATAAAATATTTTCTTAATATAGAAATAATGATCCATTACATATTAACATAAATAATATTTTGAAAATTGCATTTTCCAGGATAAAGTTAAAAATAGTGGGAAGATACCCCCCAAACCAAGAGCATGCTGTATACACTGTATGTTAGCTAACTTGACAAGAAATTATATTAAAAAAAATAAATGAATTGATTATAAAAAGACATTTCTAGGTAGTCAGGGCGATTTATGTGAACAAATATTAGATGGTTTCAAGAAGTCATGATTAATTGTATTTTACGTAATATTGCCATGTGGTTTGGTAAGGAAGTTCTATAGTGGTTTTAGATGTATAATGAAATACTTAGGAATGAAATGCCATAACACCTAGGATTTCTTTAAAAATGCATAAGCAAACATGGGGGTGGAGATGCAAACAGTTATGTTACGTTTGGATGGTTGTTGAAGCTAGATGACGAATTCATAGGGATTTTGTTTTGATCTCTTTTATCAGTGTGATTTTTTTTAATGTTTATTTATTTTTGAGACAGAGACAGAGCATGAGTGGGCGAGGGGCAGAGAGAGAGGGAGACACAGAATCCGAAGCAGCCCCCAGGCTCGGAGCTGTCAGCACAGAGCCTGATGCAGGGCTCGAACTAATTAATCGCTAGATCATGACCTGAGCTGAAGTCGGACATTCAACCGACTGAGCCACCCAGGCGCCCCTCAATGGTTATAATTTTTCTAATAAAAAAAATTGAAGGGGCATTTCACGAGAAAAAATAAAAAAAAAATTTTAAAAAGTAGTGGGAAGAGTGGCATTGTTTTGTGTTTTTGTAAGTTTATTTACTATCTGGTTAATAGAAGACACTGGGTTCTCATGTCTGCTTCTGCATATAATCAATTGTAATATGTTGTTTGCTTGAACTGTGTGGAGAAATTCTGGCCTCAGATATGTTGGAAAAGGGAGAACCTTGCAGACCCTGAAAAGATCTTAGAAACTCCCAAGAGTTGTCAGATAGCATCTCATAACCTTCACTAATTTTCTTCAGAGCACACTTCTTTACTAGTCAGATGTGTGCTCTAGGAGATGTGATTTTGAATCACATTCTGTCCATGTCTGTGACAACAAACCCTGCTGTTTAGCTTGTCAGTATTTAGTTAAATGTAGTATAGTCATTGCCTTATCTGACTATGTAAATACATCCACTGTGAGATACGGGCTGATGGAGCCATATGGACAAGTTCTTTCCATGTTCTCTTTTCTTTTAGAAAACATAATGGTAAATATTTTTGACATTCTTAATTTCATTTTTATTTACTTAATATTTTGTTTGATGATCTTTATGTAAAAAAAAGACTGTCATTAGGAAAATTGCTTTTTCCCTTACACTGGGGAATGCTTACGTTAAAGGATTTGAATCATTCCAAAATAGAGTTCTTCACAGGCCTAAATCTGTTGTTTTTTTCCACATAATGACTATTTTTGTTATACCTCCTTTTTTTATATTACTCCTTTTTCATAGTGATTAGAGTTTCTTGATGATCTTTTCCTTTGCTTAACCCAGAATTTATTCAGGGCTTTGTTGTCACTTACATGTTGAGAGTATGGTCTCTTCAGAATTTAACAAATACATAAAATAAACATAAGCATATTTACCAAAGATAATAACATTCATAAAATTGTTGCAAATGTAAACTTGCTGCATATGTGTTCATATATTTATCTCTTCTTATGTTTTAGTGAGATATCAGTGTGGAGACATTTCCACATCTCAGCAGTATTTGAGATTATCAGGATGAAGAATTCTCTCCCATGTAGTACTTGTTATTGATGACGTGCAGAAACTGTCACAAAAATAAATCAGTTTTACATGGGATTAGTTTCTAATCAAGGCAAATTTACTATTTAAATGTAATAGCTTTTTTTCTTAATGAAGATTAATGAAATACTTTTCTTCTTCCCCAAAGGAACTACTGCTCTCTGGCATGCCAGAAATTGATGTGAGCGATTGGGTAAGAAATACAGAATACACAAGTGGCTATGAAAGAGAAGATCCAGTTATTCAGGTAAAATCTCTCTAGAGCTTAGAATGAAGTTAAGTTTTGCCATTTAATTTTATAAGCTTTACAGCACTATTGGATGAAAACCTACATTAATTAACAAAGTAAAAATTTTCCCTAAACTCCTCTCATGGGGATATTGCATGTGAAAGCTTTGTATGAAAGCATTTTTGATAAATGAGTTTCATAGAATAAAATATGCTTTATGAATATTGCATGTTTCTCGGGTATTAGGAAGTCTACAATTGCTCAGAAATGTGAGTTTGGTTTTTTTTTGTCATTGTTGTTGTTAGTGGTTTTGGGAAGTTGTGGAAGACATTACTCCAGAGGAGAGAGTTCTTCTCTTGCAGTTTGTTACTGGCAGGTAAGAAGTGTTTATATGCTAATGTGGAAAGAACTTAATGTGTTCCAATTTTAATTACTTAAACAACAAAAATGCATTATTACTTTGAATTGTCAGTTTCCACCTCCTTTTCCTGTTTTTAGTATTAAACAAAGATTTGTTTAGCTACTAAAGATAGAACATAAACTAGTGCTCAATAAATGTTTATTTCCTGTATAAAAAATAAGCTGTTCCAATCAGGACTGTCAGCATATATATTGTATTTTATAATTTGGTAATCTTTTCATTCCATAGGTAAGTCAATGATAGTGCCACATTTTTAATATTTGTGTGTTGCTGGACAACAGACAGACACATACACCTGACATATGTAATACCCACACTCAGCAATTTTTCTATAGTTCTTATCAAATTTTAAAGTCTCAAGACACATAGCCTAAAAAATAATTTGTGATACCACACTTCTTTGAAAAGTCTACTTTTGGACTGATTAAATATCATAGATACTAGAAAACTAGATGATTTTAACCTCCGTTAATTTATATTTCTGAAAGGTGTTTTAAAAAAATCTGATTTTCCTTCTTGGTATCTTAGAATTTCATCTGTGCCCTCCTGTTATTGGAAACATTGTTCATTTGTTCCATTATAAATGTACATGGTTCTTCTAAGAAAGTTGGAACACACATAAAATGAGAACAAATAAGGAAAACCACTCCCTGCCAGCAATAACTACTATAAACAATTTGATGTATTTACTTCTATTTTTTCTGCCATTTTAAAAACATAATTGTGATTATGTCTCTATGAAATATACACGTAATTTAAAGTCCACTAGTTTTTTTTTTTAAGTAGTCTATAACCATTATAGAAAATTTGGAAAATGAAGAATATAGATAGAAGAAAATGAGAATCCATTAAGTAATTCCACTATTCAGAGATAATACTATTAACATTTTGCTTTATTTTCTAAGTCTTTGGAAATGTTTATTTTTATTTTTTTAAATGTTTGTTTATTTTTGAGAGAGTGAGAGACAGAGCTTGAGCAGGGGAGGGGCAGAGAGAGAGGGAGACACAGAATCTGAAGCAG
The DNA here is from genome assembly GCF_023721935.1 of Panthera uncia. Classification (NCBI taxonomy): domain Eukaryota; kingdom Metazoa; phylum Chordata; class Mammalia; order Carnivora; family Felidae; genus Panthera; species Panthera uncia. Next base: position 63,682,312 of record NW_026057580.1, on the reverse strand, counting down.
GCTCCAGGTTCTGAGCTGTCAGCACAGAGCCCTACACTGGGCTCGAACTCACAAATGGTAAAATCATGACCTGAGCCGAAGTCAGATGCTTAACTAACTGAGCCACCCGGGCACCCCTATTTTCTAAGTCTTTTAACTATATAATTAGAAAAATAGTTGGAATCACATTATATGTCTATTTTTAAATGATAAATAAAACATGAATATTCAAAGGCACCTGGCTGGCTCAGCATATGACTCTTGTTCTCAGGGTTGTAAGTTTGAGCCCTGTGTTGGGTGTTGAGATTACTTAAAAATAAAATCTTTAAAAAACACCATGAATATTCACAGATTATAGACTTAAGGTATGAAAGAAAACAGAAAAAAGTTGGTTTTTTTTTTTTTTACTTCTTAATGCCAAGAAATACCCAAAGATTTAATAAAAAGTAATTTAATAAAAAGAATTTAAATTATATATTCTACTTAGGAGGGTTAGGCAATTTCAATTTAAAAAACTCACCTCTAATATCAGTATCTGGGATTCTAGAAATTTTCCCACATACATAAATTTTTACTTTTTAAAAACATTGAAACATTGTTCTTCTTTTGTAACTTTTGAAATTAAGAATATATTATTAAAAATTGTTCTGGGTGCCTGGGTGGCTCAGTTGGTTAAGCGTCTGACTTCAGCTCATTTCATGATCTCTTGGTTTGTGAGTTTGAGCTATTGGGCTGTCTGCTGTCAGCTTTAGAACTTCTGTCTCCGTCTCTCTGCACCTCCCCTGCTTGCATGCATGCTCGCTCTCTCTCTCTCTCTCTCTCTCTCTCTCAAAAATAAATAAACATTAAAAAATTTTTTTTAATGGTTCCATATATGGATCTAATTTTTTTCATGGCTACCTTGTCTCCAATTTATGGGCCTCCCTTAAAATTGGTATTGTCCTCCCTTAATTGGTAATTTGCCTGCTTGTGAATAATGCTGAACAAATAAGGAATTCTTGCACTTACACATTTGTGGGCCAGTTTGATTATTTATATAGAATAAATTCTTAGAAGGAAAATTTTTGGATATGAAAGTATGTAAATTTTTATAACCTGATACATATTGTTCATTTACCCTTCAAAAAGTTATCAGTATTCATTCACATCAACAGGTAATGAGAGGGTCTGTTCCATTTACTGCATCAATACAGGGTGTAATAATTTCCGTTTTCATATAATTTATTATTTATATAATTTTTTTAAATGTTTATTTTGAGAGAGTGTGTGTATGTGCCTGCAAGCGGGGGAGGAGCAGAGAGGGAAAGAGAATCCCAAGCAAGCTCCACGCTGTCGGCGCAGAGGACACGGGGCTTGAACTCACAAACCATGAGACCATGATCTGGGCTGAAATCAAGAGTCAGACCCTTAACCAACAATTGAGCCACCCAGGCACCCCCTTATTTATGTAATTTTTGTGTGAATTGCCTGTCTTAAATGTATGCATTATTCTATTGTCGTTTTCAAAAATTAAGTTTTAGGGGCGCCTGGATGACTCAGTTGGTTAAGTGTCCAACTCTTGGTTTCAGCTCAGGTCATGATCTTGCCGTTCATGAGTTCAAGCCCACATCAGGGTCTTTGATCGCAGTGCAGAACCTGCTTGAGATTCTCTCTCTCTCTCTCTCTCTCTCTCTCTCTCTCTCTCTCTCCCCCTCCCTCTCTCCCTCCCTCTCTCCCTCTCTCGCTCTCTCTCTCCCTCTCTCCCTCTCTCTCTTTCTCTCTCCCTCTCTCCCTTTCACCCTCACCCTAGCCCTTGCCTTCTCTCTCTCTGCTTCCCCCTTTCCCCCCCACCCCTCTGCTGCTTGCTCTTTCTCTGTCAAAATAAATAAATAAACTTAAAAAAAAAGAAAAATTCATTTTTAAATGTTCTTTATATGAGACATCAACGCTGCAAATACTTTTTCCAGTTTATTGTTTGCCATTTAATTTCATAAAGGTAAATATACAGATTTCCATGTAGTTTAAAAAAGTTATAAATTTACTTTATAACATTTATAAAATAAATTAATTTTGTAAGTTGATTATCAATACCTTTCCTTTTGGTTTTTATAAATCCTTCTCCACTCCCAAGATTTGATATATATGTTTATCAGCATTTTTTTCTGTAACTTTTTATTTTACATTCTAATTTTTAAATCATCTGGACTTTGTTTTATGTTGTGAGGTAGAGCTCTTATTATTTTCAAAATGATTTATATTGAAACACTATTTAATTATTATTACATCCCCTCTCCCCAAAACACACACCATGATTTGGTTGGTATGATTTAAAGTGCAGATAACAATTTACTCAAGTTTTCTGGTACTAAAAATGTCTGTTAAGTTGTTCTCTTGTAGAATAAAAACCGCTTGGTGTCAGAGTGCATAATCCCAGTTCAATAGCGTAATCATTGCTAGCAGTACTGAAAAGGATTGCACTGTTTATTATTTAACTGGTCATGAAGTGTAACATGTAAATCCATTTGAACTGAGGATGTGAGTAAAAAATGTGAATCCATTTGAACTGAAGGGTGTGAGTAAAAAATAGAAGCCACAGAAGCTGAGGGGAACAATAGAGAGCTCAGCTTCACCATCATGCTAAAGAAGCCACCTTTCAACACTGTCTACATAGAGTCCTTGTTTTGAATTCAGGCTGAGTTAAGTTCTAAGTTTTTTTAAACCTGAATTTTCTTTTATATTGGACTCAAGTATAGGTATAGCATTTGCCATTCTAAACTTAGTGTGTGTGTGTGTACATATATGTATATATTTTTTTCTTCAGCAGTGTTTCGAAAATTCTGCTTATCTATTTGTTTATATTTAGATATATTTCTTTCTCTACATCCATAGTATAGTTTAGTGCAACCTCAGTGAAATGTCAGATGCGTTCCAATTACTAGAAGCAAAAATCAGTACAAAATAATTTTTAATATTTTTATGGTGGGGCACCTGGGTGGCTCAGTTGGTTGAACGTCCCACTTCGGCTCAGGTCACGATCTCACAGTTTGTGAGTTCGAGGCTCGCATTAGGCTCTGTGCTGACAGCTTGGAACCTGGAGCCTGCTTCAGATTCTGTGTCTCTCTCTCTACTGCCCCTTCCCTGCTCATGCTCTGTCTCTCTCTCTGTCTCTCTCTCTCTTCCTCAAAAATAAAAAAATAAACATTATAAGTTTTTTAAAAAATATTTTTATGGTATAACATTATTTTGTTGGCCTATAAGACTGTCTTAATTAAATGTCTTACTCTTGTGTTTCTTACTGTTTAAGAATAATGAAAATCAGACAATAATTTGTGTATAAAATAGAAGTATTATGTCATTTTCATTGACTGTAATTTTATATTGTATAATCCAAGTGTCATAATACTCAAAGACCATTTCATTTATTTTTCTCATACATGCTTAAGCTGCCCAGTCATATTTGTTTGTAGTTTAGAAGAAGAGGAGTAAAGTTTCAGAGGTTGTTTGTGAATATCAGTTTACAGTGTAATTTTAGTTTAGATCTTAAAATTGGGGAATCTTCTGATTTTCAAGCTTATCTTTGAAAATTTAGTGATACGAAAAACATTAGCTTGATTATTCTGATATTGAAATACTTTGTATTAATTTGTGTAAGAATCTGTGTCAAGTCTCATTTTCTCATCCTGGTAAAATGGTATACTTACTTTTTTAAAAATTTTTTTCAAAATTTTATGTAAATTCAAGTTACTTAATATATAGTGTAATATTGGTTTCAGGAGTAGAATTTAGTGATTCCTCACTTACATATAACACCCAGTATTCAGCAGAACAAGTGCCCTACTTACATATAACACCCAGTATTCAGCAGAACAAGTGCCCTCCTTAATGCCCATCACCTGCCACCTCCCCTCCATCAACCCTCAATTTGTTCTCTATAGTTAAGAATCTCTTATGGTTAGCTTCTCTCTCGTTTTTTTGACCCCTTACCCTATGTTTATCTGTTTCATTTCATAAATTGCACAGAAGAGTGAAATCATATGGTACTTACCTTTTTCTATTCTAGCTCCATTTATGTCATTGCAAATGGCAAGATTTCATTCTTTTTTGATGGCTAAGTATTATTTATTGTATATATACCACATCTTCTTTATCCATTCATCAGCTGATGGACATTTGGGCTCTCTCTATAATTTGGCTATTGTTGATGCTGCAGCTATGAACATTGGGGTGCATGTGCCCCTTCAAATCAGTATTTTTGTATCCTTTGGGTAAATACTTAGTAGTGCAGTTGCTGGGTCATAGGGTAGTTTTATTTTTAACTTTTTTTTTTTTAATTAATGCAACTATTTTCTTTTTTTTTTTTAAGTTAATTTATTTTGAGAGAGAGAGAGTGAATGCATGTGTAAGCAGGGAGGAACAATGAGAGAGGGGGAGAGAGAGAGAGAGAGAGAGAGAGAGAGAGAGAGAATCTCAAGCAAGCTCAATACTGTCAGCACAGAGCCCGATGCAGGGCTACAACTCACAAACTATGAGATCATGACCTGAGCCAAAATCCAGAGCTGGATGCTTAACCTACTGAGTCATCCAGGTGCCCCCTCTTTTTAGCTTTTTGAGGAAACTCCATAGTGTTTTCCAGAGTGGCTGCATTTGCAGTTTGCATTCCCACCAATCCCATTTCTTTGCACCCTCACCAACATCTGTTGTTTTCTGTGTTAATTTTAGCCATTCTGACAGGTGTTGTGAGGTGGTATCTTAATCATGGGTCTTTTTCTTTTCTTTTTTCTTTCTTTCTTTCTTTCTTTCTTTCTTTCTTTCTTTCTTTCTTTCTTTCTTTCTTTCTTTCTTTTTTTTTTTTGTAAGTAGGCGCCACACTGGGCATGGGCTTGAATTCAGGACTCCGAGATCAAGACCTGAGCTGAGATCAAGAGTCAGATGCTTAAGGGGGCTCCTGGGTGGCTCAGTCGGTGGTTGAGCGACTTCAACTCAGGTCATTATCCTACGGTTCATGATTTTGAGCCCCTCAACAGGCTCTCTGCTGTCAGTGCAGAGCCAGCTTTGGGTCCTCTGTCTACTTCTCTCTCAGGCTCTCTCTGTCTCAGAAATAAACATTAAAAAAAGAGACACTTAACTGAGTCACCCAGCTACCCCTCATCGTGGTTTTGATGTGTATTTCCCTGATGATGAATGATATTGAGCATCTTTTCATGTGTCTTAACATGTTTCATGTTAGCCATCTGTATGCTCTCTTTGAAAAAATATCTATTTATGTCTTCTGCCCATTTCTTAACTGGATTAAGTGTTTTTTGGGTATTGGGTTTGATAAGTTCTTTATTGATTTTGGATACTAACCTTTATCAGATGCCATTTACAAATATCTTCTCCCATTCTGTAAGCTGCCTTTTAGTTTTGTTGATTGTTTCTTTCACTGTGCAGAAGCTTTTTATCTTGAAGTCCCAGTAGTTCATGTTTGCTTTTGTTTCCCTTGCCTCCAGCAATGCATCTAGTAAGAAGTTACTCAGCTGATGTCAAAGAGGTTGCTACCTCTGTTCTCCTCTAGGAGTTGATGGTTTCCTGTCTCACATGTAGGTCTTTCATCCATTTTGAATTTATTTCTGTATATGGTGTAAAAAAGTGGTCCAGTTTCATTCTTCTGCTTGTTGCTGTCCAGTTTTCCCAACACTACTTATTGAAAAGACTGTCTTTTTTTCCATTGGATATTGTTTCCTGCTTTGTCGAAGGTTGGTTGAGCATAAAGGTGTGGGTCAATTTCTGGGTTTTCTATTCTATTCCATTGATCTATGTATCTGTTTTTGTGCCAGCCTGGAATTGTGATGTCTCCAGCTTTGCTTTACTTTTTCAAGATTGCTTTGGCTATTCGGGGGCTTTTGTGGTTCCGTACAAATTTTTGTTTGTTCTAGCTCTCTGAAAAATGCTGGTGGTATTTCGATAGGGATTGCATTGCATTAAATTGGGAAGATTGCTTTGGGTAGAGTAGACATTTTAACAGTATTTGTTCTTCCAGTCCATGAGCATGGAATGTTTTTCTATTCCCTGTGTCATCTTCAATTACTTTCATAAGTGTTCTATAGTTTTCAGAGTACAGATCTTTTACCTCTTTAGGTAGGTTTATTCCTAGGTATCTTATGGTTTTTGGGGGGCAGTTGTAAATGGGGTCGATTCCTTGATTTCTCTTTATGCTTCTTCATTATTGGTGTATAGAAATGCAGCAGATATCTGTATGTTGATTTTGTATCTTGCAAATTTCCTGAACTTGTGTGTCAGTTCTAGCAATTTTTTGGTGGATTCTTTTGGGTTTTCTACATAGAGCATTATGCTGTGAATAGTGAAAGTTTGACTTCTTCCTTGCCTATTTGGAACTTACTTTTATAAATTCTGCCTCTACAGGAAATTGAGAACAGCTTGGCTTCTTATCCCTTTTCATTTTTGGTTGCATTTGTTGATTTTTCAAGCAAAGGTTAATATGCATAGATTAGTGTTGAATTTTATTTCAGTCCAAGTTTCTTTAGCTATTCTTTTGCCCTAAGTAGAAATTGCTCATGCATTAGTATTTTCTAACAAGATACAGGCCAGGAATATAAAATATTCAGGAATGTTTTAGTATTCACTTGGATTTCTAAGGTAAGCTAAGGCATTTCATCAGTAAAGCATTTCATCGCAACCAAATGACTTCCCAGGTATAAAAGGAAGCTATTCTTAGATATTTATTTATATTAGATTGTTATTTTTCCCCTGTCAATGTATACATATCATTTAGAACTTCAAATAAAATCCTGGTACAAATTCATAGTTTTTTATAGTGTATATGACAGAAAATACATAATATAACTTAACATTGTAACCATTTAAGTATACAGTTCTGTGACAGTAAGTGCATTCATATTGTGCAATCATCACCACCATCCAACTCCCAAACTTTATCCTTTTCAGCTGAAACTCTACCAGTTACACACTAATTCTTCATACTCCTTCCCTGCCACCCTAGGCAACCACCATTCTGTTTTCTATCTCTATGAATTTGATTACTGTAGGTACTTCATATAAATGGAACCATACATCATTTGTCCTTTTGTGACTGGCTTATTTCACTCAGCATTGTGTCCTCAGGGTTCATCTACATTGGATCATATGTCAGAACTTCTGTCCTTTTTAGGGCTGAATAATATTCCAGTGTATGTGTATACCACATTTGCTTACATTTTGATCATCCATGGATGATCACTTGAGTTGCTTCCACCTTTTGGCTTTCATGAATAATGCTGCTGTCAACATGGATGTGCAAATAATCTTTTTCAGTCTCTGTTTTCAATACTTTGGGCTACAAATTGTAATTCTATCTTTATTTTTTGAGAAACAGCCATGCTGTTTTCCACAGCTGATGTAAATTTTACATTCCCACCAGCAGTGCATAAGGATTCCATTTTCTGCATATCCTTTCCAATGCTTGTTCTTTTTGTGTTTTTTTTTCATTTTTGTGTTTTTTCTTTAAAATGGTCATCCTAATATGTATGAAATGATGTCTGATTATGGTTTTGGTTTGCATTTCCCTAATACTAGTAATGTTGATTGAGCATCTTTTCATATTCTTATAAGCCATTTGTATATCTTCTTTGGAGAAATGTCTATTTGAGTCCTTTCCCTATTTTTAAATTGGATTTTTATTGTTTTTCGTTGAGTTGTTTAGAAGTTCTGTTTAGGGGCGCCTGGGTGGCGCAGTCGGTTAAGCGTCCGACTTCAGCCAGGTCACGATCTCGCGGTCCGTGAGTTCGAGCCCCGCGTCAGGCTCTGGGCTGATGGCTCGGAGCCTGGAGCCTGTTTCCGATTCTGTGTCTCCCTCTCTCTCTGCCCCTCCCCCGTTCATGCTCTGTCTCTCTCTGTCCCAAAAATAAATAAAAAACGTTGAAAAAAAAAAATTAAAAAAAAAAAGAAGTTCTGTTTATTTTTCTGGATATCAATCCCTTATGAGTTTTATGATTTGAAAATATATTCTGCCACTCTGTGGGTACCTTCTCACTGTGTTGATGGTGTCCTTTGGTGGATAAGTTTTTAATTTTGATGAAATCCAACTTACTTATTTTTCTTTTCTTGTTTGTGCTTTTGATGTCAAATCCAAGAAATCATTGCCAAATCCAGTGTTGTGAAGCTCTTCCTCTTTATTTTCTTCCAAAAATTTTGTGGTTTTGGTTCATGTTTTCATCTTTCATTCATTTTGAATTCATTTTTGTGTATAGTATTAGGTGAGAATTCAACTTCATTTTTTGGTAGTGGATATCCAGTTTTCCCAACATAATTTGTTGAAAAGACTGTCCTTTCCCAGTTGACTAGTTGAAAAGCATTTGGCCATATATGCAAGGGTTCATTTTGGGGTTCTCTATTCTATTTCTGTATGTTTGTCTTTATGCCAGTACCACATTGTTCTGATAACCATCGCTCTATAGTTTAAGTTTTGAGATCAGGAACTGTGAAACCTCTGACTTTGTTCTTCTTTTTCAAGATTATTTTGGCTATTTGAGATTCAACAAGTTGGGGTTTTTTTTGGCTTTTTTTTGTTTTTAATAAACTGAATTATGCTTTGTACTCAGGATCCAATGTTGGAAAACATTTTTTAAACATTTTTTTTTAAGTTTATTTATTTATTTATTTTGAGAGAGACCTAGAGAGAGTGCAAGTGGGGGAGAGGCACAGAGACAGGGACAGAAGATCCAAAGTGAGCTCTGTGCTGACAGCAGAGAACCTGATGTGGGGCTCGAATTTATGAACCATGAGATCATGACCCAAGCCAAAGTTAGATGCTTAACCAACTGAGCCACCCAGACACCCCTCAAAAACATTTTTAATACTAGTCAGACTTCTGCCTATGCATTTAATTACCTGTACCTTAAATATTTCTTTGTCATCATTCTTATTTATCTAAAAGCACTACAGCATCTCATTTTTAAAATGACAAAGTGTTGGGTTGCCTGGGTCCAACTTCACCTCAGCTCATGATCTCACGGTTTGTTGGTTTGAGCCCTTTCAGGCTCTGTGCTGACAGCTCAGAGCCTGGAGCCTGGAGCCTGCTTCAGATTGTCTCCCTCTCTCTGCCATTCCCCCATTCACATTCTGTCTTTCTGTCTCTGCCTCGGTCTCTCTCTCTCTCTCTCTCTCTCAAAACTAAAGAAACATTAAAAAAGTTTTTTTAAACAAAAAACTAACAAAGTGTTTTACAGGATCAGATTGTCTAATCATGATACATCAAAGGCTAATTTGAAATACTAATTGTCTTTCAAATGTAAACAATAGAATTTAGGAAGTTGTAATTACATTCTCTATGGCCATGTATTCAAGATTAAATTTTCTAGTACTGTTTATGCATTTCGTTAGGGTTTTCCAATTTGAATCTGATGTTGTTAGGTTAGGTGATATTAAAAAATAAATACGTCTGATATTCTGAATCTTTGGAACAGAAATGTAAAGAATATTCTATTTTCCTACTGTGAAACCCAAAACCCTTTTGATGAAGTTTTGGGGTGATGGTGGGGTGGTCCAGAGCAGACGGCCAAGAAAGAATCTTGAAGATGTTTTTGGTGCAAAAAGCTGATGTTATTAAAGCCCTGGGACAATACCTGTGGGCAGGAAGAGTTGTACTGGGGTCCTGACGGTAACTCAATATATATCCTCAGGTTGGGAGAGGGGCTCAGGGATAGAGTAAGCCTCTAAGGTATTTTGGAAGCAAGGTTTCTAGGACCTCAAGGGACTAGCTGTTGCTAGGGAAACACCATTTATTGCCATTTAATAAAACCTCAGTCATGAGACCCTTCAGATGTATATGGGGTGGGGGGCTATAAGCTTGGAGTACGATTGCCAGCATCTCTCTTGGGGCAATTAAGATAAAGGAGGTAGACTTACAGGGTCCTCCAGGTTGGGACAATGTTTAGCTAAGACTCTCTTTTGCCCCTAGCAAAGTGTCATCCTTTCAGGCAGCTGAGCTCCTAGAGGGAGGTCACCCTGCTGGTTTCAAGGACTTGTCAATGGGCATAGGCAGTAAGAGAATTTAATTTCTCATTTGCCTTAGTTTCTCACATTACCATGGCAAGCACTTAAACCTTTGTTCTTGGGTGGCCAGGAGTGTTCGAGGAATATCACTCGTATTCCACCTGGCTGGGGGGTGTTCCAGCTGTATTTTGCCCTCAGCTTACCCCGTGCTCCCTCATCACTTTGACCTATTAGGAAGGAAAAATTTACGTTTACCACTCAAAGTTATTCTGCTTGGCCTAAGAATTAAATTGATATACACAGATCAATGGTGGGAGGGAAACAAATTTAATTCACATGTTTTGGAGGTCATAGAAATAGGAGTCTCAGAGAAGTGACCACAGTAGGCAGGTTTTACACCTTTTAGGCCAAAGAGACAATAAATGTTTGAGGAATTGAAAAGACAAAGAAGAGACTCAAATACAGAGAATAAACTGAGGGTTGATGGGGGGGTTGGGGGGGAATGGGTGATGGGCATTGAAGAGGACACTTGTTGGGATGAGCACTGGGTATTATATGTAAGTGATGAATCACAGGAATCTACCCCCAAAACCAAGAGCACACTGTATATACACATATGTATGTTAGCCAACTTGACAATAAGTTATATATATTAAAAAAAAAGACAAAGGAGTTTGTGCTTGGGGTAGTAAATTGATGAAGAAGTAATGAGGTTTATTTCTACACCTTCACAGCCCTGAATTCCCTATCTCTGGTCATAGGATGTTTCTTTACCTCCTGGTACAGGGAGAGTACCTCTTACAAGTGAGAATTATTTCCTGTTTTCAGGGAGACAGGGGAAGGTTAGAGTGTCCTTTTTGCACTGGTTGTTTTTAAGTAACTTTAATTCAAAATAATCAGTGTGCCAAAGTGGCATATTTTGGGGTGGCCTGCTTTTAACTCCATCAGACCCTAGATATTTTTCACAAATAGGGAAATCATTTGGATTATTTCTAAGAGCCTCTCTATTGCTTGAATTAATCAAGCAAACATTCATGTATTCAACAAATATCTAATTAGATGCCAGTCATTTTGCTAACCCCAGGGTCATATAAACATGACACATTTGGGTCCTCAAATTAGTCCCAGTTTAGTAGGGAGACACTATGTACAATAGCAGAGGTATGTGCTATGGCCAATTGAAAGCATTGTATGGCTTATAGAAATTTCCGGGACTGTCTCCATGGAAGCTTGCTAACTGGCCATGAAGCACCTTTTAATAATGAGTTGTTGGAGTTTTGCAGAACCAGAAATGTTACCTGGTCAGTATCCTAGAGTTGAATATATTCTTACCCTAACTGATCAGTTGAAATATATGTATCACAAAGGTTTTCCTTGCATGATTAGTTTATTAAGATATGAACTCTTAGTTCCAGGGTCCCACATGGTGGATTTGCTAATATCATGGGTGGAAGTGGACTGCAAAACTTTACAATTGCTGCTGTGCCATATACTCCAAATCTCCTACCAACTTCAAGCACATGGTATGTTAAATTGGTTTTTTTAAATGCTGTGAATTGTTTTTGATTAATTTTGAATAATTAACGGTCTAACTATTGTACTGCTGCATTGAGAAGAAAACCTCAACAATAATCTCTTTCATCATTTTGGAATCGCTGATAAATAAGTACCAACATAATTCCTTGCCTCTCCCTTTTGTGCTAGGGAAAATATTTGGGGAAACTACCTATAATTTAATTAAATGTAGTTCACATATCACTGAAGTTATACTGTCTTAAGTATCACTGAGTTACACCATCACTTCAAACTAAATTCCCTTATTGCTTATTTATTTTAGGCTGAAAGGAACTTATTTTCTTTCACTACATTTGCATGCTAAAGGAAACTGCAATGCAGCAGTTTGTTGTTGTTTTTTTTTTGTCTTTTTAAATACTTCTTCAGGGTTTTCCAATTTGAATGCAAATTTAGAGGGTGGTTTTATGTTAATTTTGAGTAGTGTTTTCACTGCTAGACAAAACAATCAGAAATTTCATAGATTTCCTATTTAATGGTGGTATATTTTTCTTTTAAAGCATCAACATGCTCAAGTTACCTGAATACCCAAGTAAAGAAATACTCAAGGACAGACTTCTTGTGGCACTACACTGTGGCAGCTATGGTTACACAATGGCTTAAGTCTGGAAAATTCGTCTGATTACTGATGCACAATTCCAAGTGGCAGAAATAATTTAGGAAACTGTCAACAGAAAAGGAGCCTAAATGCAGCCCACAGGCAGGGGTGATGTTTAAAATTCATAAAGGATGACGCTTTCTACCCTCCTCTCCCTGCTTCCTTTTTTTGTTTTCTCTTTGTGATACAATTAGAAAATATAAAATCACAGTAGTCTTCAATTTAAAAAATGCTAATTGAAAGTAGTAGAAACTGTCCTTTTTCATATTTCTTTACTCGTATCCAAGATCGTGTCAAGGCAAAACCGTATTCTACATTCCACCTACACTATGTAACTGTCTTGTTAAAAGGGTGTTTTCTCTTTATTTTCCTATATATTAAATTATATTAGGACATCCAGCCTGGTATGTTCTATTGCATGTAAAGTGCCGTTTATATTTTGGAAAACTATTGTATAGAATGGATTAATTTAGATTGTGTATAAAGCCACAAATATGTATTTTCCCATATTGAATCTATATTGCAATGATGTTTTTTAGCTTTTTAATATTTTAATATATAAAGTTTAGACTGATGTGACTAACAGCTGATGAAATGACATTTAATTTATATATTAAAGCTTATATTGTATGAATTATTTACATCTTTCAGTGGTCACTTTTCCATATATGTATTATGGTCTCAACGTTTTTCTTATGCCCTATTTTAATTTATATTTTAGGTAAAATTAAATATATTTTACCACATCATTACTTTTGTTTTATCTCTGAGTTCTGATGATACATTGGAAGAAGTAATCCAGTGTGCAGATGACAATTTAAATTTGTAATTTTGAACTTCTTATTTGTTTTTCATGGTTAAAATGTTGAGTTCAAGTGACATATGCCTAATACAGAGCTTTGGGCTTTTAAAGGTGATCTTATGAGTTTTCTTTTGAAAAGGTACACTTGAGTAGTTACAGCATAGAACACTCACATATTTAGAAGTGCTAAGAGAGGAATATGTAGAACTTTGCCTTTGTAGAATCTTTAGAACTTTGCCTTTGGAAACTAAAAGTACACTGTCTACTGGCATCGATGTTGGTAAAATGACTCATGCAGATTTTCTCATATGAACAGCTTCGCTCATGTTTTCAGTATACATTGAAAACTTTGCTACATTATAAAGCTTCTTTAATATATGTCTTAGTTTTCTTTTGTTACTGTAGGTGTGTGTGTGTGTGTGTGTGTGTGTGTGTATAGTCTCTCACCAGATTAATTTTAAAACTAGAAATTCTTTAAAAATTATAATTAGTTTTAAAATTAAGACTCACATGCTTATTTATAATAAAGAAAGTTAATTTTAAAAGTTTGATTTTCAAAATTCATCTGTATAAGAGGTCATTGCCTTCTGAGTTTTCAAATAGATAACTGACCTCTTTTAAATTACATTGCTTATGGGGTGCCTGGGTGGCTCAGTCAGTTAAGCTCACCTCCTGGACCTTCTTCCTCCCTCGATCCCTGACAGTTATGGTCTTCCCAAACCGTCTTTGATCTTCTGATTCCTCTTGGTTTGAAGCAGACCAAGTTCCTCCAAGGCACCCCAGTTTGGGAGGGGGCTGAGATTTTTTAATGGAACTCCCAATTCCCCACCTGTTCTATCCTCTTCCCATGCTGCCAACTTTTTTTTTTTTTAACGTTTATTTATTTTTGAGACAGAGACAGAGCATGAACGGCGGGGGGGGGGGGGGGGGGGGGGGGGGGG
>NW_026057580.1:63649065-63668351 GCF_023721935.1 Panthera uncia | reverse complement strand
CTGAGCCGAAGTTGGCCGCTTAACCGACTGCGCCACCCAGGCGCCCCCCATGCTACCAACTTCTAACCTCAGTAGTGACTCTGTGCTTGTCTATTTAGTTCTGTGTAAATGGAATGTTGGGATGACCCCTCCTTGACCACCTGGTTCCCCTCCCCTTTTCCTTGGGTGGCAGCCACTTATGGGAGCAGGACCAGTAAGGGACTTTCAATTAAGACACACACACACACACACACACACACACACACACACACACGTCTCCTAATTAAACTCTTTTGCAAACAAAGGAATGCTCTTTTGCTCACAAAACTCTATTTCCACGTTCCCTGTTAATTAGCACTGTTTATAGCTCTCTAAAATTCTACCTATTAGAGATTTATTTGAATTTATACTTTTTCCCTTGATTTTCCTTCTTTCTTTCTTTTTTTTTTTTAAATAGCACTTACTGGTATGGGAAAATCTGGAAAGCATGGATTCATGTACTCACTTGGGAAAAGCCATAAATTACAAGTCGTCTACCCAACAATTTTATTAGCTCCTAGTCTTAATACATTTTTTCAATAATTGAGTTCATAAAGAACATAGCACTTATCATTTTTACCTATTTAGCATTTTATTTTATACAATTGCCATGTCATTACAACTTATTTGTAAACATTTTTTAAACATTGGCATAATAGTCGTATTAATGTATCATAATTTATTTGACCATCTCTGTAAAATTTTTAAGAGGTTTCTCATATTTTTGCTTGTATAAGTTTTAATATTTTAAATATTCTAATATTTTTGCTTGTATAAGTAACAGTCTCTTTCAACACTAGTTCTACTTTAAGAGTGGTAACATTTTCTGGGTTATTTGTTGAAATATCTATCAACTGCTTCACAGTTGTGAAATTACTATTTAAAGGTTCAAGGAAGTGCTGTTGAAACTGATGGTAGGTAGGACTGGATAGGATTGTTTCAGCAGCATGATTAGGGCTGTGTGCTCTATCAGAGTGTAAAAAGTTAGAGAGGTAGAAGGGTGTGATAAAGGTAAATCAATTTTAATCATTGCTTACTTCTAGTCTTTCCAAGAAGAGGGGAGGAGACTCATCAATATCACCCAAGCCCCATTCTCAGGACCTATATATAAGTTGAGCATTTAATATTATATAGTTCAGGTATATCAACAATTATTTATGCTCTTATGGGTTAAACTAGAAACTTCGCTTCCATTTACAAAGTTTTCCAAAAAGGGATTTACAAGCTTTTGGAATGCAGCCCTTTCATCAATTGCAAAATGCATCTATAATAGCTGTCTCTATGAGTGAGATTCTAGCTAATAGTAAAATTGTGGTTGTTCTCAGGACGATTTAGGCATGTTAACATGTGTCAATAGTCACTTTTTTTTTTTTTTTCAAGTGAAACATGTTCCTCTATTCCTGTGCATATCCTCAGTTGTTAGGTAACAAAATTTACTTTAAAAGTTAACAATAGTAACAAATCTCAATTTTACACTTTAGCTTAAGCTATTTTAATGTGGAGAAATTTTTTTTTTTTTAATGTCCTTTATGAAAGAAATTCTTAGGTCCTGGGCTATGATTACCTGCCTACTGATCTGGTATAAATGTCATAAATCCATTCTTAAAATTTATAAGTCCTCTCATTTTGCAGATGAGAAAATTGTGGAGATCAGAGAGGTGGTGACTGGCTTAATGTCTCAGGGCTACTTTACTACTAGAATTTAAAACCTAGATTTTCTGATTCTTAGTCCACCAGTTTTTCTTTTACTCCATGCTGTCTCTTTTATGACATAACTGCATTGTAAAAAGACTCTTTTAGAAAAACACCTGCAGCCTATTAACAATCATGTAAGACAAGCCTGTTGGGAAACTATAACTTAATAAGCTGATAGTTAAGAGTGATTAATAGGACTATATTTCTTCTCTCCCACTGTGCCACAATGAGCTAGGGTGGGTATTTTACCATCTCAAGATGAAAAAGAACAGATGTATTGTCAGATCATAGATCATGGGTAGTCATTAAGTTTTATTATCTTTATAAAAATGTTCAATTTCAAGCATACTTGGTGCTTGGAAATATGTTGTGAATCTAATGTTGCAATACCATTAAAACCATAAACCGAGACTATGACGACTATTACTGTATACTTGTGTGAGTGAATTGAGTCTAGTTGAGTGAAATGGAGAGTGAGTCATCCTAGGTGAGTGCTGGATATGCAGTTAGTGGAGACAACTTTCCAAATCAACAAATTTCCCTTAAAAGTATTCAACATTGGTTTAGGGACTGGGTCACAGTCCCTACCCTCAAAGGAAATGAAATTGGGTTGGGCAGATGGAAGGCATATTTGAAACAGATTTTAAAACTGTGCAGTGTAGCATATGATTAAGTATAAAAACCAGCTACAGAAATGTATTTGTATAGGGGAAGAAGGGTTTAACATAAGCTGAGTATCCAAGGTAGCTTCAAATATTTGGCCTAACTGAATTACTAAGTTGCTCTCTAGATATGGAGACAAATAAATTGTTCACCCTGTTGACTGGACAAAACTGAACATCAGGTTAAAAATGATAAAATTGCAACAACTAGGCTAATGTGTGGCAGTCACTGGGTTCTCAGATTTTTAATTAGTGAATTATTAGCTTGCTCAGTTCTAGATTCTAGTCATTCCTTGAGAATTCTGATCTGGTAGTTTTCATAATTTGGAGACTGTTGTGTCCATATACCAACCATATTTGAAGATGGCTCTATATTTTTCTCAGAAGAGTGGCAATATCTGATTCTTTCTGAAAGCTTACTGTATGAGTGGGGAGGAGTGCTTAAGTTGGTATCTGCACAGTATTCTCTTATACAGTATTTCTCTTTTCCAAATATCTAGACATAGAAAAAGAAAGTAAAACTGCAAAAAAAAAAAAAAAAAGTAATACTCTCATTCAAATTCCAAAATTCCATATCCAGTGGCCTACCTGACATCTTCACTTGGGTGTTTATTAAGAATCTGAAACCTTAAATATATCCAGAGATGATCTCTTGTTTCTCCATTGTCCCCCTGCCACCTGTCACCCCATCCCAATCATTCCTGTCTCAGCAAATGGGCACCAGCATCTACCTCATTGCTCTAAGCTGAAGACCGAAAAGTCATCCTTTATTCTTCCCTTTTTCTCACCTTCTACATCCGACCCATTGCCAACTCTTGTTGAGTTTACCTGTTCAGTACACCTTAGTCAACTTCTATTGTCCTAAGTCACCATGACAAGTTCTTTGGACTAGAGTGTTCTTTTTTTTTTTTTTTTATGAAATTTATTGCCAAATTGGTTTCCATACAACACCCAGTGCTCATCCCAACAGGTGCCCTCCTCAATACCCCTTACCCTCCCTCCCACCCCCCCCCCACCCCCCCACCCCCCGCCATCAACCCTCAGTTTGTTCTCAGTTTTTAAGAGTCTCTTATGTTTTGGCTCCCTCCCTGTCTAACCTTTCTTTTTTTTCTTTTCTTTTTTCCTTCCCCTCCCCTATGGTCTTCTGGTAAGTTTTTCAGGATCCACATAAGAATGAAAACATATGGTATCTGTCTTTCTCTGTATGACTTATTTCACTTAACACTCTCCAGTTCCATCCACATTGCTACAAAGGGCCATATTTCATTCTTTCTCATTGCCATGTAGTACTCCATTGTGTATATAAACCACAATTTCTTTATCCATTCGTCAGTTGATGGACATTTAGGCTCTTTCCATAATTTGGCTATTGTTGAGAGTGCTGCTATAAACATTGGGGTACAAGTGCCCCTATGCATCAGCACTCCTCTATCCCTTGGGTAAATTCCTACCCTATTGCTGGGTCATAGGGTAGATCTAGTTTTAATTTCTTGAGGAACCTCCACACTGTTTTCCAGAGCAGCTGCACCAGTTTGCATTCCCACCAACAGTGCAAGAGGGTTCCCGTTCCTCCACATCCTCGCCAGCATCTATCGGACTAGAGTGTTCTAACACAAGGGGAGGCAGTAGCACATTATGGTTAGGAATACAGGGTTAGACTGAACTGCTTGGATTTGAATTCCAGCTTTCGCACTGGTAACTGTTAGGAGCTCACCTCAGCTGGGAAAGCGGGCTGAGCTTCAGATGTTAGAGTAGCTAATTAATGCAACAAACTCAGAATGAAAGAGGTAGGCCTTTAATCACCTGCTGCAATGGTACCTGTGAGAGTATAAAACTGGAGAAGGCACTGATGCCCCCTGTCACATTCCATCATGGAAAGATTCACTAATCCAGGGTTGGGTACATCAGCACAGATGTCGGATGTTGCTGGAACTAAAGGCTGCAGCAATTTTATGGACCCTATCGTTGAGGGGAGGGTGAAGGAGGTAGGTTAGGAGTGGAAAAGCACAGGGAAAAGTCACAGTGGAACAAAGTGTTTTCAGCATTTCCACTTCTTCCCGTCAAAAGGAAGACTCAGCAGAAGCACCTGAAGAAGGCTTCTGCCCCAGGCCTCAGATAAAGAGACCCAGAGATGAAGACACCAGGCTAGGAATGCAAATATGTGAAGAGCATGAGTAAGCAGGGAGCCTGAGTGGACTGCAACTGCCTTCAAAGACTGCAATGCATTGGCTGTGTGCCAAGTCTGGGTGGGGGGCAGCAGCTTTCTCCCACCAGGCTTGCCAGGTAAAGACTTTGTAATTGCCATGGTCACATCTGAAAAATCACATAGGTTTTTAACCATGAGCCAGCCTGACTCCTCAGCTATGTGACCTTGGGCAAGTTTCTTAACTGCTCCCTGCTACAATTTATAAAGGAGATGTAAAATCATGAGAATTACATACTTTATGTAGTTTTCTATTGCTGCTGTAACCAACTACCACAAATTTAGTGGCTTAAAACCACAAACATTTATTATCTTAACAATTCATGAAGTCAGAACATTATTGGAATAAGGGTGAAAATTTGTATGATTACATCAATAAGTGTAGAAATAAGCACTTCATAAAGTTCAATCCCTTTAGATAAAAACTGTCAAAATTCAGAATTTAAAAGAATTTCTTGATTTGATAAAGACACATTGTATACCAAAAATTCTACAGTAAATATCATATTAATGGGGAAACTTTATTCTCATCAAGATCTGCTCCAAGACAGGAATCCTCAATATCACTGTTAATGTTTGACATAATACTGAAGGTTTGACTAATGCCACGCTGTAAAGAAAGTAAGTAAAAGTTATCAGGATTGGAAAGAGAAAATTATTTGCAGATATGATTACATAAGAAATAAGTGGATTGAACAGAACAACTGTTAGAACTAATGGGATGAAAATGATAGCATTTGTCTTTATCAGCAATAACCAATCAGAAAATTTAATTGGAAATTAGACACTACCTGCTAAAACTATAAAATAAGAAATAACCTCTCAAAGATTCAAAAAAAAAAAAAAAACTTTACAGATAAAACCTTAAAACTTTTTAAAGACTATGACCTGAAGGTGGAGGAAAACATTTAAGACCCAAAAAGTTCAAACTTTATGGTGAAAAATTGCTCCAAAATAAAGAGGTTCTTTCATTTGAAGGACATCATACAGAAAGACAGATGACAGATGGGGAAAAGAGATCTATAATGTCTAAGTCCCACATAGGATTGATATATATATAATATATAAACAAATGCTGCATATCAACAAGAAAAAGACAGGAAACCCAGAGACAAATGGGCAAAGGACATGGTTAGGCAATTCACAGAAGGAGAAGCCCAGCTGGCTAACAAGTATATGAAGAGATGCAAAACAAAACAGGCAAATTTCAAATAAAAATTAGGTTCCACATCAGAATAGCAAATATTAGAAAATAGAAAATACTAAATTTTAATGACCATGTGAGAACTCTTAAGCCCTGATATTTAGAGTGTTAGCTGGTAGGGCCATTCCAAAAAATAATTCTAGAACAATTTGGTAAAACTAAATTATGTGTGTGCCTATGGTTCAGTTGTCTCATGCTTCATATTTCCTAGAAGAGTTTCACACTTGTCTTTAAGGGGACATTATAACTTGTTAATTGTGGCCTTGTTTAAGGTAGACGTTTGTACTGCTTCCTGTTTTTGTTTTAAAACAATACTGCTATAAGTATTCTTGAATGTCTTCATATGTGCCAGAGTTTTTCTGGGGGAATTGCTGGATCACAGGGAATGCACCTCTCCAAGTTTAATAGATGATCCTAATAGTTTTCCAAAGTGGTGATATCAGCTAATACTTTCTTTAGCAGTGTATAAGAGAGGTGACTATTCCTAGATTGTGGTCAACACTTCAGATTGTCAGATTTTCAAAATCTTGCCAAGAGGGTCAGTGTGAAATATATCACAGTGTGACTCTAATTTTCATTTTCCTTATTACTAAAAAGTTTAGCAGCATTTTTATAATTTATTGGCCATTTGTGCTTCAGTCTCCTATGAAGTGCATTGTGGCAAAGAATATAATCTGTGTGATACCAATCATCTAAAATTAGTTGAATTTTAAAACACTGACCCAGAATGCATTCAGTTCTTGTAAATTACCATTTCTAGAGAGGCCTGAAATACTTCACTTTTTGGGTGAAATGTTCTATATATATTTATTAGGTAAAGCTTGTTAACTGTATTGTTTAAATCTTCTATATCCTATTAATTTTTTTCTGCTTGATTTTTGGGCTATCAATCACTGAGGTCTGAGGTGTGTTAAAAACTTCTTCAGCTCTACCATTGTGTTTATTTCTTTTTGTAATTCTTTTAAGTTTTGTGTTATTTGCTATATTATTTAGAGCTTTATTATTTGGAATTTTTATATCTGATGGTGAATTAACCTTTTCTCATTATGTAGTTTGTCTCAATGCCCTTTGTCTTAAAAATCTATCTTGTCTGATATTAATATTGTAACATCAGCTTTATTTTGGTTATCTGCAATGTGCATATTTTTTTTTCATCTTTTTATTTCAACTATTAGTTATCCTTATGTCACAGGATCCTTTTTATTTTTATTTATTTTACTTAAAAAATTTTAAATGTTTATTTATTGAGACAGAGCATGAGCAGGGGTGGGGCAGAGAGAGAGAGGGAGACACAGAATACAGAGCAGGTGGGGCTCCAAGCTGTCAGCACAGAGCCCAACGTGGGGCTGGAACTCATCAACCATGAGATCATGACCTGAGCCAAAGTCAGATGCTTAACTGACTGAGCCACCCAGGTGCACAAACACAGGATTCTTTTTAAAGCAGCTTATAAGTGGATTTATTTTTACCCAATCCAATAATCTTCACTCTTAAACACATTCATTTTTTTATTTAAATTTACATAATAATTCATATTTTAAATTTATTTTCATGTGCTAATGTTTATTAAAACATGATTTTGGGGGCACCTGGATGGCTCAGTTAAGCATGCCACTTTTGGTTACAGCTCAGGTCATGATCTCGCTGTTTGTGAGTTCAAGCCCCGCATTGGGCTCCGTGCTGAAGGTGCAGAAATTGCTTGGGATTCTCTCTCTCCACCCTCTCTGCCCCTCCCCCACTCACATATTCTGTCTTTGTCAAAATAAATAAACTTAAAAAAAAAGCATGAATTTGTTTTTTATTTATCCAGCTTTTCTGTTTTTCTCTTTTCTAACTTAGTACTTCCTGAATCTGAAGATTTAAATCATTCAAACTAGAAGATTCAGCCATTATTTCTTTGAATATAGTCTCCCCAAAGTTTCCCTATTCTCTCCTTCACACATTCCAATTTGACTTTTGTAAAAGTAGATATTTCCACTCTACCGTCTCTTCAAGATTTTTCATATGCTTGTGTCTCTGTCTGCATTATGCAAAATATTCTGATTTATCATCCAGTTTATTCTGCCTTATGCTGTGTCTATTCTTTTGCTTAGCCATCCTTTAAATTTTAAATTAAAATTATTTTAGGGGTGTCTGGGTGGTTCAGTCGGTTAAGCATCTGACTCTTGATTTTGGCTCAGATCATGATCTCAGGGTCGGGGGATCGAGCCCCACATCGGGCTCTGCACTGGGTGTGGAGCCTGCTTAGCCTGCTTAAGACTCTCTCTCTCTCTCTTTCTCCCCCACTTTTCTCTTCCTCCACCCCTCCCCCCATACCACCCCCGCTTGGGCATTCTGTCTCTCTCTATATATATATAAATAAATAAAGGAAAAAATAAAACTTTTATTTTTCATTTCTAGAAGTTCTATTTGGTTCTTTTTTTGAAACTTCCTTTTTGTGTTTTTATTTTTTTGTTCTTTATTCATATTTTAAATTCTCAGGCAGTTTATTGGAGGAAGTGAACCCAGGGAAACATTGGAGAAAGTGAAACAAGGAAAGGAGGGAAAGCCAATATAAGGGTGTCCTATGGATTGATCTTCACTGTGGGCAACTGGGACTCAATTCCATCATGACTTTTGAAGATCTCGTACCTTAGAATTGTCCACTAAAAGAGTGAAAAATGAGGTCATTTATCCATTAACTTTCATACTCCATTGGTCAAAGGTTGCCCCAGGATGGCAACGTTCCATAATTCCAGATGTGTGTGCATGAGTGCCTTCTTGACTTCTGAATACATCCTAACTGACATGAGAGAAGGCCAGGGATAGAAAGCAAGAGATAAGTGGAACAGCTGAAGTGAAACACTACCAGATTACACCTGTCATTCTCTATTACATAATTACACTCTCTGGTGTCTTCTGGGGTCTAATTCTTATGATTATAGTTTCCAATGGCCCTAAACTCATGGTCCTTTATTTATGTGTTTTGTGATACTCTAGATTTTATTGTCTGGTAGTTTATCTGTGGGAATTCTTTGGGAATCGACTTTACAGCTGGCCCCTTTTGAGTGGGGTTGCTTTTGATTCTTCCAGGCATCTGAGTGCACTACCAACACAATAAAATTTTAAACCATATTCTTAACCTGAAGTTTCTTTGGCACCACTCTAGTAGTGTAAATTTGGACTAGGAACCCAAATAAAGGTCTGTTTGTGGTTATGAATTCTTAGGAGAGATTTTTTTTTTTTTTGGCCCTCTACTAGCACCTAGGGATTGAAAAGTTAGTTTTTCTTATTATCTCTAATGTACACAGTAGATCTGTGGGTCACTGAAGTCTCCTATTAGTCTCTCCACCCAGTCAGGCCACTTGTGTCTCCATGGCCCATGACCCTATGAGAAATCAAAGATCAAGGTCTACAGGAATATCGAATATTATCAGAGTGAAAACTGACTTCGGGGTTCTGCTTGTCTCTTTGGGTCCACATTTTCACGTGATTTTAGGCACCTAAGTATTCCTTACTTTCTTGCCAATTTATTAGTATATTTTAAAAAGTTTTTTTCCTTTTAATATTCTGTATTGATTTTGTGTGTTTTCAAAGGGAGGGTCAGTCAGACCATTTAGGCTACAATTACTGCCTGAGATGGAAATACTCATTATTGTCTTTAAGTCAGAAAAGCAAATGAAATTTCTCATAATTCAGGAAGTCTTTGAAAATTCACCATTACTACCAGACAATAATCAGAGCACAAGTTGGAGAATCAGTTTGCCTGAGTTGGAATGCTGGTTCCAACATTTACTAGCTGTATGGTAACAGGTAACTCAATCAACCTCCTATTGCCTCAATTTTTCATCAGAGTAACAGTACCTGCTTCAGAGGGTTGTGATGAGAATTTAATAAGTTAATATACATACAGCACTCAGAATAGTGGAAAATATCAAGTGCTCAATATACATTAGCTATTATATTACTATTATCATTATTCTTCCAAGCTTGTCTGTTATGTAACCAATCTCTTCTTTCATTGCCCTCTGACTGAATTGAGTGTGTGTCATTATTTCTCTTAAAGTTCTCCTCCAACTGTTAGAGGAGATCATTCTCAAAGAACACCTGTACCATCACGTAGGAAGAATTTTCAGCCCAGCCTTCCATGAGATCCCATTCATTATTGCTGCCTCCTCATCTATTTTGTTTCTTTATCGTAAGTTTGTTAGGGTTCTCTGTGGGGAGCAGAGGGAACCTGACAGGGCTGCCTTATTTGGGGACAAGACTCTCAACAATGCTACCCGCCCCCCCTCCCCCCACCTATCCTACTAATCCTAACACTAGAACAAAAGCTCCAAAACCAAGATTTACAGCATCAGGAAGACTTCAAAACCTCAAGCCATCAGCTCTAGGTTTGAGTTTCTGTTCTGTAACTTACTAATGAGGTAAATGATGTTACCACGTCTATAGACCTCTCAAGTGTTGTTGCAATAATTAAACAAGAAAATGTACTTAAAGATCCTGGTGACAGTAAAGCCCTAAATTGGTATAAGCATTAAGAGGTTAGGAACCCCTATTAAAAGATAGGAGGTGATTAAAAAAAAAATAACCATGACAAACTTTTATTTACATCTAGAGGAATGGAGCATCCTGTTGATAAATGCTTGTGAACATGACACAATATGAAGCCTAGGTGACATAACATCATTAAAGATGAACAGACATCACCACACACAGCAGTGTGCTCCTCACCAGACCGAATGCAGTAATCATTAGCTTATGCACGAGAGGCTAGAGTTTGTGTGAACATAGGGTTCCGCTGTATGTACTAATTCCCCTAAGTGCTTGTGACACTATGTCAAGAGTTCAGCGGCTGAGTTTCACATAGGGCAGTGTGATACATCGGGATTATTAGGATCCTCCCGGAATAACTTCCCTGAGTTGATTGCCTTTGACAGATCAGTTTGCTTTGATTAAAAAGCAATTGCTGCTGTCTAGTCAAATTTAAACACTTTGGCTAGAAAAAGCTGAACTCTAACTCTGTCCAGTCTATAGAAACACCTTGATGTGAAAAACACATCGAATGTAGTGATGTAAAGAGAAAACTGAGTTAGCAATTCTCTGGGGTACAGTTTTGTAATAATGTGAGGGAGCGCATAAATGCCAAACAAAAGTGACCCCAGGCATATGTGAGGGAGGGAAGAGTACATTGCTTTTAATAGCAACTTTACTTGTGCCCAATGTGCTGCTAAATCAGTAACAATGTTTGAGGTACCACTCTGCTCCACACTCATACAACATTCACTACCATTAGATTTGGGAGTAAAAAGGATCCATCTTCTGGGATGAAGAACGGAAAATATTTGGGGATATAGGCATCTCTCCCTTTCCCCTTTCTGAATAGACCTAGGAATTTAATGGAAGAAATAATACTATCAAGACGGCTGAAGTAGCAGTATGCGAAAACATAAACCATCTTTTAAAAAATGAATGGAGGGGAACCTGGGTGGCTCAGTCGGTCAAGCATCCGACTTCGGCTCAGGTCATGATCTCATGGTTCATGAGTTCGAGCCCTGCATCAGGCTCTGTGCTGACAGCTCAGAGCTTGGAGCCTGCTTCAGAATCTGTGACTTTCTCTCTCTCTGTCTCCTCCCCAGCTCATGCTGTCTCTCAAAAATAAACGTTAAAAAAATTTTTTTAAATGAATGGAATATCTGATTTTAGTGAAATTTACCCTTAATGCCTGACATTACATTCCCAGCCTGCATGAGTTGTAGGACAAGATGATATTAAGCTGACATCCAACTTATCTCTGGTGGATCAGCAAAGAAAAGTATTGAAACTAGTGTTAGAGGAAAGTCTCCTATACACTATCCCTTGCATCACATCTTGCTTTTATGTTTAGGCTTCTTGAGATCTTTGAATATGGAGGCTAACTGGGATGTTTAAAGTGGAGGACATGAGAA
This sequence comes from Panthera uncia, assembly GCF_023721935.1. Taxonomy (NCBI): domain Eukaryota; kingdom Metazoa; phylum Chordata; class Mammalia; order Carnivora; family Felidae; genus Panthera; species Panthera uncia. The sequence continues at coordinate 63,656,642 of NW_026057580.1, read as the reverse complement.
GCCTGGCTTGATGGGCTTCTCTTTTCTTGGGAATTTAAGTCCCCGGAGGGTATAATCCTTATATGGACCCAGGCTACAGAAAGCACTGGTTATACAGAGTTTTTTTTTTTTTTTTTTTTTTTAATTTTTTTTCAACGTTTTTTATTTATTTTGGGGACAGAGAGAGACAGAGCATGAACGGGGGAGGGGCAGAGAGAGAGGGAGACACAGAATCGGAAACAGGCTCCAGGCTCCAGAGTTTTAATTTTAGTGAATTTGTAGTGAACTTTTATCCACAAAGAGCACTGTTGCCATGTCATCTATTAATATATCTGTGGAGTTGTGCAACCATCATGATCTAAGCTTAGGCAATTTTGATCACCCAAAAGAAACCCAGGTATCCATTAGCATTCTGTCCAGCAGAACACTGTGTACCAGTAATCAATGCCAGGAGAGGACTCCAACTACACGGAGGACAGAAAAGAACATTACAGTGAGAGCCAACTGGTATAGAGTCCAAATACTTGTGCCCACTGCATCTTAGTATCAGAGTCACGAAGGAAAACGGAACATAGCTAAACACTGGATGGAACAATGCTTTTACTCACACAGAGAAGAGACAGCCTGGAACTTCCAGAAAGACCTGGCCAAAAGCAGTTCCATGGAGTATACCGAGAATCACACTGTGGAACAGCACTGTGCAATGACAGCCAGCCAGCTTGCTGGAGGGTACCCTTTACAGGCCATCCCCAACCGCTTCCCCAATTACATCTGTGTACCCAGGAGGCCTGAAGCCAACCCTATGAAGGAGCTGCAGCCCAAAGAGGAGGATGACTACCATGACATGAGTGTCCAGCGTTGGAAGGAGAGTGTGGGCTCAGGGGTTGCTGGCTTCCTTGAGTGGTGGTCATCAAGCTGCCAGACTGCCTGGCCAGCTGCCACCTGTTGCTGATATACACTCTGAGTTAGCAATAGCTCTGGGCCAGGGACAGACAGAAGAAGCTCCGCAGGGGGAGCCCAGCTGCCCTCACTTTCTCCTGGGGGCCACTCCACCCCTTCTCTCTCCCAGAGCAGCCCCTGTCCCCTGCTCCTGAGGGTCTTCTGGGTTTTGGGCTCTCCCTCCTAAAATGTGGCCAAAGAACTTAGTGTTGGGGGTCTTGAGCTTCACTGGGAACTTGTCCCTAGGCCGGTCCCTCACTTCAGCCTGAATGTCCTCCTTGGTGGGGGCGATGGCTCCTTGTGGGGCCCTCCTCCGTCTGAGGTCTCAGCAGGGCTGTCTGGATGTGCCGGTTTCTCTTCAGCCCCTCTCTTCACTGCTCCTGTCATGCTTCTTGGGGAGCAAAGAGGTCCTCCCTGTGGTCCCACAGACCACAGCACAACATCTGGGGAAGGTGGAGGAAAAGGGCCACGAGGCGCACCAGATCATAGGTGATGTAGCTGTCAGTCTTCTTCAGGCCCAGGATGCATGGAGCGAAGCAGGGCTTGTTCTCAGCGCCGCATCACTGTGTGGCTGTTCCAGAGGAAGAAGCCAAACTGGTACAGGTTTTTGGTGACACTGTGAGGACAATGGCCTTCATCCAGAAGCGCTTGTTTGGCCACTGGATGGACAGCATGGCCCACAGGAAGATGAACACGGCGGCGCCAGGAAGGTGGCTGAGGCGGTGACCACGTGGTTGAGGACGATGAGGACGGAGCAGAGCAGTTCCGAGTGGGCGGCCATACACTGGTAAGTGGCCTAGAGCAGCCTCAGTGCCTGGCCCTGCCCCACCGCGAACCGCTGGGCCTTCTCCAGCTCCGGGACGCACAGGTGCCTGGTGAGGAGAGGTTCACTGCCCATGCGCATCCGGCTGCCAGTGTGGGCTGGAAGCTCCCACGGTCACACAGGAAGCCGACCCGCTCGGGACCACTTCCTCCTCGCTGCTGCTGCTGCTGAGGGTACTGTAGCCGGTGCTGAGGGGACTGCTTGTGTTGTCGGTTGTGCTGCTCAGCGGCTCACCTGATGCCGTGCTTGGTGCAGCGCGGGCCTCTGAGGGGCCTGGCAGCGTGGCCTGGGCTTTGCTCTCCTACAGCTGGTCCAGCAGGCGTTGGTGCGTCTCTCCGCCCCCGAAGGAGATCCTGCGAGTGGAGTTGGCACCGGCGCGCAGCACGTAGCTCTCGGCGCTGTGGTGCCGCGCGAAGCTGTGCAACTAGTATGTCGGCCCGCGACTTCGGCTCAGGCCTCCTTCCCCGCGGGAACTCCACGGGGCTCGTGCTCAGCTCTCGCTGGGTCACGTGGCTGCGCCAGGCCTTCCGCTGGCTGCGCCTCTGGGCGCAGGCCGTCCCGCGGGCAGTTGTCCTGCCGGGCCCCCTGCCACCGCCGCCTCAGCACTGCCGGGACGTTGGTCACCCGCTCCTGCTGTGCCATCTGAAGGGCGCTCTGTGCCCCCCTCCAGGGGTCCGTGGACTGGGCCTCCTTCCCCTCCTCACTGTCAGACTCGAAAAGAAAGTAGTCCCGGGCGGAAGTGGACGGGTTGGGGGCGGTCTGGACACAACCTCCTCCACTGTTTCTGCGGCAGGGAGAAGCCCCCTGGACTGCCGGGCCCTGGCTCCTGGTCTCGGGACGGGCTACCGCCCGCTGGGTCCTGCCTGTGCTTCTCCTGCTTGGCACAGTTGTGCCAGGGACTTCTTTGCTTTGTGCCACGGGTGGATGCTTTTGAGGTTGACAGCATTGTAGAGGGCGAAACTCCTGGAGGCCTGCAGGGCGGGTGGCGTGGACCTTGGCCTCGATGTGCACCAAGCGGTGGCTGAGGAAGAGGCAGCGCTGCAGCAGCAAGAATAGGGAGCAGAGGCCGTCGCAGAGGACCTGGCCTCCTCCACGGGCAGCAGGCAGTCCTGGTTCCTGCCCAGCGTCTCCTTGGAGTCATAGTAACCTTTGACTTCAGTAAAAGCTGGGTGACCCAGCAGAAGTTGCTCTGCATTTTCTCCACAAACATACAGGACAGGAACAAGAGCACGTTCTTGGAGATGATGGTGGTGACCGTGTATAGAGAATGTGGCAGTCCCATGGCAGGAGGCAGGCACGTGTGTTCTTCTGCAGCTTGGTGCTGAAGAGCAGCAGGTATAAGCAGGCTAGTACGTAGCCCAGCTTGAAGATGCTGATGTGAGTAGCCCCCTTGACTAAGGCCAACCAGAAGAGGAATGAGAAGATGGCCACCTTCATCATGTTGAGGTAGGACCTTCAGGGGATGAAGTTGGGCATGGGTTAGGCTCCCCTCCACAGGCTCCAGGTGGTCAGTATTGATGCTGGCCACCCCTCTGTGTGCTTGGCAGGAGGTGCAGAGCAGCAGGAGGAAGTCATTTATGAGGTTGGTAGAGTTGGGGGCCCTGAATAAATTGGGCAGGTACCCCACTTGCATGTGGAGTTCACAAGGATGGCCTGGCCCCAGTGCTACAGGTAGTTTATGCACAGGGTGGGGAGAATGCCCAGGTACAGCAGGTACCGGTGCAGCAACAAGAGTGCCAGGAAGAGGCACTGACCAGAGTGCTGGTGGGTGAGGATGCCATGCAGGATGATCATGAAATTCCTGCACTGCCCAAACACGTTCACGGCCATCCGGAATATCCCCAGCCCAAGTTTGTAGAAGAAGAACTTGAGGCAGCTGAGCAAGTCCTGGCTCAGCCACTGGGGAGTGCTGTCATTTATAGACAGCAGGGGCCAGCAGGTGTTGTGGATGGTGATGTTCCTGGCATTGGTACATGGTGGCCTCAGATGCCAGCAGCAGTAGGGTCTGTAGGTGCTTCTGGATGTAGCCCAGGTTTGGGAAGCCCTTCCACACCCCCAAACCAGTTAGCAGGGTTAATGGGCCTCTGGTATAGCAAAAACTGATTTTTTTTTTTTCCTTCTGTCTTCTGAAAGTTGGTGCTATTGAGAAAGGGTTCAGTATAGTTTCTGGAGTACTCATGGGGTTGATGATCTCGATAGACAGTCTCGCACAGGGTGATGATGCCGATTCAGATAGTAGACTGGCAAGAAGCCATGGACCAGAAGTGGGGGTAAGGCAGGATGAAGGCCCACAGCACAACCAGTGAAAGGTTCATCATTAACACCTCCTTTGGGGCCATCCAGATAGTGTATAAGACTACCAGCTTGAAGACATGCAGCTTTAGCAGTTATCACAAGAACACCTGCATGTCGGTGAGGACATCCCAGAAGCCAGTGGCCAACTCCAACAGCTGTTTGCCCACAAGGCCCCACTTGTTTGCTGTTGCTTCTGGAACTTGTGTGGCTTGGTGGGAGCCAGCTGTGCTCAGCCCCTTGTCCTTAGAAACCTATTCTTCCTCCTCCTGCTGCTGGACCAGTGGGGTGCCACTTACCACACCCTGCCTGTGAACCCAGCACAGGAGGCGGTGCCGGGTCAGGGGACATGCTTCAGACTGAAGAGCTGCATAAAGGGCTGGTGGAAGGAGTGCTGTGCAGGATGCAGAGGAGCAGGAAAAAGCCAGGGATGAAGATGCTGGAGAAGAACTTGGACATGCTGAGCTGCTCCAGGCTCAGGTCCCCCAACTGCTCATTGCCCATCAGGTTGTGCCAGTATATGGTGAAGTTGTGTAACTGGAAAGTATAGACAGCGATGAACACCAGCATGGTGTAGGCTACACCCAGCCACCAGAACGCTTTGAACAACTTCTGCTACCGGCTATAGTGATGTGGACGAGGGTGAGGCAGAGCAAGAAGGGGAACACAGAGACGATCTTGTAGATGATGGGGCAGCCGGCAAAGCTGACACCAATGAACATGCCATCAGACATGTAGATCCAGTACTTGGCATAGACACCTGTGATTGGCTCCCCCAGGCTCTGAAACAGCATCTACATAAACTTTGTGTCTTCCGTGGTGACTTCCATTAGTGCAGTGGGGTCTTCACCTTCAGCAGCTTTTTCCCCTTCCTCCCTCTTCCCCTTCCCCTCCCCACACCCTTCCTCTCCCCAATCCTTCTCCTCCTCCTCCTTCTTCTTTAAATGTTTATTTATTTTTGAGAGAGAGAGAGAGAGCATGAGCAGGGCCGAGAGAAGAGGGGAACAGGGGATCTGAAGCAGGCTCCACACTGACAGCACAGGGCCCGATGTGGAGTTCATACTCATTAACTGTGAGATAATGACCTGAGACAAAATCAGACACTTAAACGACTGAGCTACTCTGGCACCCCTAGCAGCTACCTTTTGATACATCAGGTGTAGCAGGAGCCAGAAGGTAAGAATGTGCAGCGCCATGGCACCAAGGTTTAAGCAGAGGTGGCAGGTGTTCTCTAGCTCCAGATGGCCAGGCTGACAGGGCCAGGGTCGTGGTGAGCTCGGGACACTCCTCCATGACCCACATGTAGGATAGCCCACATAGTGCCAGCCTGTAGAGCAGGATGGAAGGTGATCAGAGCATGGCCAGCTGATGGCAGCTGCACATCGTCCAGATGAGGCAAGCCCAGAGCATCAGCACAAAGGCATGAAGGCCAGCCAGCTGTGGTAGGTGATGCTCCATATGATTATGGTGATAAGGGCACACACATGCATAGAACACTGTTCCGTGATGAAGTGGGCCCCATGTCTCTCTAAGCTCAGCCTGGGGCACAGAGGGGTACAGCTGGATGGGGCTGTGGCCAGTCAGGTTGTGCCTGGTGTAGTTGTCAGTCTCTATGTCAGGTCCTGTGATCATGATGTGCTGGGCAGCCTCCTCTTTCATGGCAGCCCTGGCCTGGCCCTAGACCATAGTCCACCTTGGTTAGCTCCACCTGTCTTTCTTCCTTGCCCCTGGAACCTCCTTTCTCTGGTCCAGGGGTGGTGTATGCAGAGCTTTAAGAGTGAGATTCATTACCTTGACTGGAAGACATCTGAGGTCCTGGAAGAGGTCTTCAGGAGGCTGCAGTTCAAGGTTGGGAGTCTGGATGAAGATGGTGCCTTAGCCTTCTTCAACATAATTGAGGATGCTGAGTGGGCCATCCTTCTCAAATCTTGTTCAACAAGCACATTACCAGTGGGGGCTGGCAAGCTTCCATACAGGCCTGGGGTGATATACCTGTCAAACCGTAATGCAGGTGTCCTAAGGTGAGCTCAGGAAGGTGAGCTTCCATGGAGCAGAAGGACAAATGCTCCCTTGATCTTGATTTTCAGTGTGAATACACATTGTGAAAACAGGCCCTCATGATCCTTCTGATATCTTGGTAAGTTTTAAGTAGGAGGTGTCAGAAGAGTTACCACAAGGATAACTGGCTTGTGGTGGCCAAACGTTCATAACAATGTTGCTTTATGATCCTTTGAAATTGTCTCTTCCTATCATTGTGAAGTAGAATTCACCAAGCATTGGTGAATTATTCATTCATTAATAGGGAGGGAGAGTCGGGATTAGACCATCATGGGATAGGTTAGTTTTACTTTACTGATAATGTGTTGCTGCCATGGTAAGGCAGTCCTGCTTTATTTAGTACAAGAGGAACCTCCCTGTCATTTTTAAGAATCATAATTCTGAAATTCACTTTCACATCAAAGAAGTGTTCTGAGATTCACACTTATGAATTCTATTTTGATAATGCTGTTAATTTTTTTTTTTTTAATTTTAGAGAGGGCAGGAGAGAGAGAGAGCATGGGGGAGGAGCAGAGAGAAAGAGTAACTTAAGAGCTAAACACTTAGCCAACTGAGACACGTAGGCACCTTGTTAATGCTACTTGAATGAAAAGTTTAACAATAAAGTAACTACAGTCTTATTTAGGCACTCAGATTTTTGTTCCTGGAAGGATTTTGGAGATAGTCTAACCAATGGATTAAGCAGTAGCCACTCATTGCCAAGCAGTTATTGCCAGACTGCAATGAAGGCCCAGTGATGTTGGATCCTACAATTAAAAAAAAAAAAACAAAACCATTAATCTGTATGTTTATAGGAAATATTCAAATTTTAAAATGGCAGTAGTGAATTTAAAACTCTGTTAAGGTGAGAGACCCTGCTCTTTTAGTTTTTTTTGTATCCTGCTATATTTCTCCTCATGTTGTGGATTGGAGATAGATGTTGCTGAAGAATTTAGTTGGAGGAATTCTAGGATATTGTAGATTTGATGTATTTTAAGACTGATACAGACAGGAAAAATATTATTAGCTTTAGCCTTTTAATATAAATATTGACTGTTTTGAACCAGATAGGTATTAAGAAGCCATGTCTGTGAACTTTCTTCCCTTCTTAAGCTTTGATTCTTGATTAATCAGTCATTTATTAATTTGGATCTTCAAAGATACTTTATGTTAGTCCTGGGAGTTGTCCCTTCTATTCATCTAGAACTTGAAAAAATGCTTTAAAATCAAGCATTTATTCTCCTGTTCAGCTCAAGTTTTAGGGATTGGTATCTTCTGGAAGTAAGGCTCTCTTAAGGAAGCTTCCTGGGCAATGTGACATTCAAGGAGAATGGTGTGGGAAATACACTATGGAGAATCCAGCACCATTATTCAGAGAAAAGCTCTCAATATATTTAAATGTTATACTTGGAAGTGATAAAAATACTTACATTTTAAAAATGGAAAATGGGTGCCACTTTTTTTTCTTTTTCTTTTTCTTTTTCTTTTTCTTTTTCTTTTTCTTTTT
>NW_026057580.1:63630803-63649055 GCF_023721935.1 Panthera uncia | reverse complement strand
TTTTTCTTTTTCTTTTTCTTTTTCTTTTTCTTTTTCTTTTTCTTTTTCTTTTTTTTTTGGAGGTAGAGATAGGATATTCCTTGTGATCTTTTATCCTTGGCTGATCTTGAGATTTGATTTCTCTGTTAAAAAAAAAAATGTGGTTGAACATTTGTTCTCTGAAGTATTTTGAGGTCTTTAAAGATGACTGGCATAGTTCTTAGTTTCCTGATACCTTTCTTAAGATTTCCTTCCTGAGAAAACGTTATCTCACAGCTGAAGAACAAAGCCTCTGGCCATATCCTGATGTTCTGATGTGTAGTTGGTCAGTCTTTTTTTTTTTTTTTTTTTCTTAGTTTATTTATTTATTTTGAGAGAGAGAGAGCGAGTGAGCAGGGGAGGGGCAGAGAGAGAGAATCCCAAGCAGGCTTCGTGCTGTCAGCAAAGAGCCTGATGCAGGGCTTGATCCCATGAACTGTGAGATCATGACCTGAGCTGAAATCAAGAGTTGGCTGCTTAAGTGACTAAGCCACACAGGTGCCCCAATCAGTCTTTTTCAAATCTCAGGTAAAGGCAAGGTGAAGTGGATTTCTACCACTTTTCTTTTCTAACTATAAATATTTAGAACTAGAAACTTTTGAACCACACAACTGGGTATGTAAATATGTTTTGCCAAGTAAGGTGATGCTTTTAAAGTGGGTCCATTTAATGGTGAAAATGAAAATCTTGAATATTCATCATGGGAGATTGTGTGATGCTGGAAAACTCTAATACATGCAGTATAGGAAATTTCTCTACTGCAGAACTGAAATGCTTTTACGTCCTTGTTTGTGGCTTCTGTTTTGTGCTTTGTTTAGGCAATATATATTTTTTTTCCCTTAATGAATAGCAGTTGAACTCTATGTTTTATATATCGGTAAGTGATTAAGAGACACTTCTGAAAATTAGTGACGAGCAAGTGCATTTCATGTTGCGAAGCAACATTTTGGCAGATGGACTTAGCCTGAAATTGAGACTGTCCTGAATTGGCTTTCAGCATCACAAATTAATTCCATGTGGAATCCCACCAAACCTTTTGGCATTAAACAGAGCATGATGTAAATGCTTGAAATGTACATCACACTTGATGAGATGGGCTTTCTAATAAAAAGTGAGTCCAGAGGCTAGACATCTGGTGGTGTGCTTTATGCAAAATACATTGTCAAATTGCAGCATATAGAAAAATAATGGTTGTCATTCTCTTTTGCTGCCATTCCTCCCAGGAACATGTTATAGTCTACATTTTAGTCAAAATTATGTTGATAATAACAAATAAGCGTCAGAGTTTTCCAAACGTACCATTACTGCTTGTTACTCTTAAGGAATGTGACTTCTGACCTGTAGTTTATGATGCTGTAGTTTTCTTTCTCACATATGTAGGTAAGATCTTCTCAGATGGTAAAAAAGGAGGATGTATGTTTTTCAAATGCTGACTTCTCTTTTTACTACCTGCTTTTATTTATAAAAACATGTTGCATTTCTTCTTTTGAAAGTAATTTATTCTGTTTCAGTTTGCTTTCTAGTTCTGGTTAATATTGATTTATTATTTTGAAGGTATTCTTTATAATTTTCATCAATTCTCAGTTTTACTTTTGTAAACTTTAAGTTCTGTGACTTCACATTGTTATTATTCTCTTACTCATTATAAATAAGGTTTACATGTTTAATGAGACCTGAAAATACCTAAATTGATGAAGATAGTGTATGTAACAGTGGTTTAAATCACCATGGTAATTTTGTTTGAAGTATGGTATTCTGAATGTGAAGTTAAAGAGGGTATAGTGATTTGATCCATTTATTTTGTCTATTCAGGTTAAAATCTGTAGGTTAGAGTAGAAAAGAGGTGCTGGTATCCATTCATTTCTCTTCTGTCTGGAAGACTTTCCCCACATTCCTCTGTACATTTGTCAGATAGCATTAATTACGTCTTCTATAAGCCCCTTACACTGATGCACAATGAAAAGCTTCTTTCATGCAGTGTTGCTTTAAGTATGTGAAGTTTTAATGGACCACCTTGGGACCACGTTTTCAATAAGTGTTTGAAGAGATTTTTTTCCAAATTGTTACTGTCAATGAGAAACTAGACCTGTATTAAGGGAGGCAGTACAAGGAAATTTATATCAATGGAAAAAAAAACCTAAACCTTCTTGAAATCACTATTGTTCACTGACAAAAAGGGAGACTGTAATTTTGAAGGCCTCTTCCAGCGACTGAATTGCCATTTGAGTTGTCTTGGCCTCCTATGAGTGGATCCCTCACCGTAAAATGAAATCTCTTTGTTGCTTGTGGTTATAAAGTTTTGTTCTTTAATAATAAATCTAGCTCAGAGACATTGCTTTACTGTAAATTTGTCTCCTCTGAAGTGCTCGTAAACAGTATCTGCTTCTATTACCAGTGGTAGAACCAGGTTTGAGCATCTTGTAGAGTAAGCATATGCACTGAGAATCAATATGTGTTTTATTAGCACCAGGAGACTCATTGGATTGATTTTTTTTCTTTTTACCTTTATGGGCAATTGCTATAAAAAGGTAAATTAAAAAGTTAACCATCTGCTACCTCACTTTTCATTTAAAATCTTTTATTTGATTACTCTTTCCAGGTAATCAATGCTTTCTATTTTGCTATTATGCTTGCTAGTGAATGAAGGTGGGTTTAATTTATAGCTTTTATTTATCTAACGGTATTGTCAGAGTCACAATCTTTATGCATCCTATTAGTAGTCTGGAAAATATTTCTTACTACATCGAAACAGAACAAAATTCAATTTAGAAATATAATTTCCTGCCATGGAGACACTTGATAACAGGGGGGAGATTAATGGAGCCCAGTGACAGAAACTTGATTTAAAGCAGGAGATTAATACTGCTTTATCAGCCTACACTGCAAGTGAATTGGCTCTGAAAGAAAAAAAAATCTGTTTGAAGTTGCTGAGTTGTCGGCTTGTTGGTTGGAAAAAGGTCTCTGGACACTTATTTTGTTATTGCTGAGTATTTGCTGCATTCTTGTCTATTTGACAACATAGGAACAGACCTATGGCGCAACACCAGACTTGCTTATTTTACAGTAGTAACATGTTTCTTATTATTCCTTTTGATCCCACAGGAAGCTTGAATGCTGTGGAGGTCAGCTTCTGACTTAAGGGGATTTTACTCAGTAAATCATGTCAAAATTAACGAATAGAATTGTGCTGACACTCCAGTTTGGTTGGATTTAAGTAAAATGTTTAAATGGTATTTTTAATTGCAAAGCCCCTGCCCCTAAATCCCATTATAAATACTTTTTTCTATCCTTTACAGAAGTCATTAATTCCTGCCCCCCCCCCCCAACTATAAAAGTGTGACTCTTCCAGTAGAATTCAGAGCAAATCTGAAGATTACCTCACAGGGTTACAATGCCCACTAGATCTGTTCTGAAACAAAATATGGAGCTTGGTAAACTGTTAGAATGCAGCATACTAAAGGAAGTGGGTCTGAATTTTGATTTTTTAAAAAAATTTTATTCCCAGGAAATTAAAGTATTCATATTGCTGGAATTAAACTTTTTGAACTTTGCTTGAGCTATATGGATTTTTAAACTTGGTATTTGTCTAGTAAATCCCTCCTGGGAAATAAAAAAGAAATGGAATGAATTCCTTACCCAGTAGCATCACAAAAATGGCTCTGTGTTTCTCAAAAGCTTGAGTTTTTACATAATCCCCTACAAATTACTTAGTAACCTTATTTCTGAGAGGAGATAGTTAACAACTTTTATTTGTTTTTATTAACTGAAATTTTGTAGAAGTGAACTGAAAAAAAACTTGTGTTTTTATTAAGTTGTATAGTAGAAAAAGGATTTTGCTAGAAATCAGACTATCTGGGTTGTCGTTTAAGGTCATTTAACAACTTTCTGTCTTCTTATGGGCATTTTTAAACTACTTTGTATTTCTAGGACAGCCGAATAATAATAATATCTGCCTTGCTACCTTGCAGGGTTATTGAGAATAAAAATGAGATGATTTATGCAAGGTATTTAGACATATAAAGGGCTGTAGGAATATAAGCAATTTTTCTTAAAATAATATTAGCACGATTAGGCTACTTTAAATATATTGCATATAGGATTTTATTGGAGGGAGAGGTATCATTTCAAAGACATGTATGCTAATTTTATGTTGCTATAACTAAAATTATCAATATTTCTTGGAATTGATCCACTGTAGGTTGTTTAGATGTTTTTAAATATGTGGAGAGTAATGACCTGTAGCACATTTCTCTTTGGAACTAGACACATGGAATAAATTAAGTAGAAGAAACTTAGGGCCAATTTGATTTGCTCATGGTGGGCTCTCAATACATTAAAAAAATGAATGGTAATGAATCAACGGTAGTAAAGATGGTCATAAGTGCTCTGAACCAAGTCCTTTGGGTGGTGCTCTGTCTGATGTCACTTGCATGGCTTCTTTAGTCTTCATTGGCTTGTGGACTCTGTTTGGCGCTCGAAAAAATACATATGCCTGAAAGGAGAATTAGACCCTCTTAAAACTCTTTTCCTAGCTTGAAGGCACATACAAAAGTCCCAGGTAAAGCACATTAAAGTGGCTAAACATTCACTCAGAGGGGAAGGAGTTGCTTTCAGGAATTTAAAATCATTCAAGTCCTAAGAATTTAGCAGAGAAGACAACCTAAAAGGGTTTTTAATTTCAGTGAACATGCATGTGCTTTTATCCCCTCTTATTTCACAGATCCAGAGGGACCTTCTTGAATATGCCCCTTTGACCTTTTCCTAGTCATCAAATTACCCTTATCCTGCTTTTTCTCTTTTGCACTTCCTTTCCCAAATGGCCTTTCTTTGGTAATGCAGTTTAAATTGTGCAGTGCCTACACCAGACATTGGCACTTGGATTAATTTTAATCCCCTTCGTTCTCATTTGCTGGGATGTGACCATCAAGCGTGCTGACCTCTTGGGAACTGGTCTGCGTTTTGCCTGGGGTTCATGGCATCCCCCAATATTTGAGAAGCTTTTATTTTCCATCTTGGGGAACATAGTATTGGAGATTTTTCTTCTCTTTTGTTTTTCTTTTTTAACTCCCCCTTCTCTGTGCTGAAAGTTACATCTGGGAGCAGGAGAGCCATTTGTGAAGATTACTGACTGCGTCAGCTCAGTTGCCATTATGAATTCGAGTTGGCAAATCAGACTCAGGAGACACAGACAGGCTTTAATCAATACAACTCTTACTGAACTTCCTGGAAGGAAACACAGCCGAAGACCAGCAAGGAGATAGTGTCATCAGCTCATGGGGATGCCTAGCAGCTACCTTAGTAGCAGCTTTTTGTTTGCCCCCTCACTCACACAGGTCCAAGGTGTGAGAGTCAGGGTGGGTGGGGTCACCTTGTCACAAAGAGGCCACTTCCCCCACCAGTCTTGTATATGGTTTTCATCAAGCTTGAGGTCTGCATGCCAGCTCACAGATCCCTCAGCCCAGGTTTTTGTTTTACACAATACAGAGGGAGAGACAACTGTTCCCCATTTATCTTAACTCTACTGTTTCCAAGGAAACAAGGCCATGGGAGGCAGGAGGTCATTCTCAGGCAGGCCTGCCTCAGCCAGGCCTGATATTAACCCTTTCTTCACACTTATACATGCTGCTGTGGAAATGGTAGCATCACTATGTGCAAGACAAATGCTAAGTTTCAGTATTATAGTGGAATGTCTTTAATGTCAGTGTTTACCACTCTGTGTTTTCTAGGGCAATAAATAGAAAAAGAAGGCCTCAGACAGTCATCTCTCTGTTCAACCCTCCACATTTTTTAAGTGCACACTGCATACCACACCTGATTTTAGATACTAAGAATGCAAAAATGGACAGGCCTGGCTCCTGAATACTTCAGAATCTGAAGGGCAGTTCTCTCAGGATTTGGATTACTATAATACCAAGCTCCCAAGTTCCACATAGAACTGAGTGAGAAGAGATCTCAATCTTTTGCTACTATTTTGTATCTTATAGACGTTATTCAGCCGTTCCTTACAAGTATGACCATATAGAATAGTAACTGATATTCACAGTGATTACTCTGGAATGTTGTAAGATTATTAAGTGCTCTCCCAATCATTGAAAAAGGACTTTTGGAACTGTCTGTAATTTTAGACTATAAATATTAAGTTCATCCTTGTATACCTCCCAGCACATTAACAAAGTATTGTATGTCTAGGAAGTGAATGATCAAGGTTTCTTGAATTAAGTCTAAATAATATCACCAGGGGCATTACACAGTATTCAAGACGTTCAGTTATAGAAAGATAAACTGGAGTACTTCAAATTTAAACTTATGGAACTTACACTTCCCAAAAGTTTATACATGCTGCCAGAGGAGAATTATTCAAAGCACATTAGATAAGTCCATTAGCTGTATTTCTGTAATAGGTTATGGGAGGGTAGAATGTTGAGGCATGTTACATCCCCACCCTTGAAACAGATGTCGGGGGGCATAGCTGCTGCCTTACACAACATGCTTCTGAAGATCACCATCAGATGTGATTCTAAGCGGGGAGAGCCATGGATCTGACCCATTCATTCTGATTTCATTCCCTAAAATACTTGTTTGTTACATTCACAGATTTTTTTTCTTTTTCTCATTATTTGAGTAGAAAACGAATTGGTGGGTCTTTTGCCAGTTTAGGGAAGAATCCATTAATGTACCTGAGAACGTGTTCAATATTTAGATTTAGTTTCAACAATTTCTGAGTACCTGCTATATGCCAGGTACTTCCACATGAATCATCTGCTTTGATTCTCACTATAAGCCTTCCATAATTTTTCACTTTTTACCTGAGGACATTAAGTTCTGAGAAGTTGAAAAACTTGGCTGAGTCACACAGCTGGAAAATGGCAGAACTAAAATGTGAACTATCTTTTGAGTCAGAGGGTAATGTCATTGCACCACCACCAACTATAAGTTGAGAAGGAAAAACAAGAAAAAACTTTGTGGTACTATTTGGCAGTCAGAAAGTAGGAACTTATTAAAGTGGGAAGCCACAAGATCACAGTAGCATATTTTTAATTCCTGAAACAAAGCAAGCATAGCACATGTACTTTGCTTTGGTGGCTTCTAGGTCTTTTTCAAATCTTACCTCAAGTGTTACCACATCAAAGAGGCCTTCTCTTAACTCTTTATTTTCTAGCCCAGTGTACTGTTTTATTTATTGAATGTTTCTTAAGTTTTTATTGCATGTTTACCTGTTAAAGTTTTTTTTAAATGTTTATATTTGAGAGTTAGAGAGAGACAGAGCATGAGTGGGGAACAGGCAGAGAGAGAGGGAAACACAGAATCTGAAGCAGGCTCCAGGCTCTGAGCTGTCAACACAGAGCCCAACACGGGGCTCGAACTCGTGAACCTGATCGTGAGATCATGACCTGAGCTGAAGTTGGACGCTTAACCAACTGAGCCACCGAGATGTGACTTTTAAAATGTATTTACTGTCTGTTTATTTCTTTGGGCTATGAGGTTGATAAAGCCACTGTCTCTTCAGTGTTTATCACAATGACTGCCATGTAACAGACATTTTAGATCCTTTGGAATGAATAAATGAGTAAATGAAAGCAACCAATGAAAGGACCGAAAGTAGATGCCTATCACCTTTAATCCTGATTAAAAATCAGTATTGGTAAAATCATAGTTGTTTAAAATTGGCAGATGGAGCACACATATTTAACCACCATTCCCTCCCCAGTCCCACTAAAATAAGAATAAAAGATTGTATTTCACAAAGAATACATCTTCAAGGAAAAGGAGATCAGAAGAGGACAACAGCCAGGAAATTTGGGAAACTAGAGAACAGGTGGATTATCTCCAAAAAGTAAAGCAGATTTGAGAATTCTGAATCCTGGCCCACAGTTGTAAAAGTTAAAAAAGCAATCTTATTAACACTACAAAACCCCAAGAAAGCTGTCACAGGTTAGTGTCACAGGTTCTTCTAGAAGGGAAAGTGGAAGTAGGGCTAAGAACAGAAGGACTGATTGAAAATCTGTTTGAGAAGCTACAGCTGAGAAGGCTCCTGTCTCCAAATCCAATCTGTTTCTGTCTTTTGGAACCCCCTCATCACCGAGTTTTAGCTAAGCATGTACAGCCCAGCTAGCAATGACATTTCCCAATCTTTCTTGCAGGGAGAGATGGCTACATGAATAAATTGTAGCTAATAGGATGTGATGAGTCAGGCTCTTAGAAAAGAAGATAATTTTCCTCCAATTTCTCTCTCCTCTCTTCCTGTGAGCTGGAATATAGATATCATGTGTTGAGTTGACTTGTACCATCTGAAGAGGACCTCCTAGAAGAAGGTGGAGCAAGAAATAGAACACATCTGGACTTTTTTTTTTTTCCTTCTCATGGAGCAAAGTCAACTCAACCAGGACCAACTACCTTCTTTTCAACTACTTTGGGAAGAAATAAAGTATCTTCAACACATCTGGACTTTTTTTTTTTCCTTCTCATGGAGCAAAGTCAACTCATCCAGGACCAACTACCTTCTTTTCAACTGTTTTGGGCAGAAATAAAGTATCTTCCAAATTAACATAGAAACAGATCTTAAGACCTTCTTTCCCACTTTGCACAACCAGGTGACGGCCTCTCACCTACCCTGGCGGGAAACTAGGTTTATTTATGCAGGACCATACTAAAAACAGGGAGATTAAGTGAATACTCGGATACTGATACATTCCCTGTCCATTTCTTCTACTCGTTCCCAGAATATGGAGTCAGACTTCATCTATATGTATATGTAGGAGACTGGAAGAGTCTTATCTGAAAAATCTGACCAGTGCAAGAGAAAGACCTTCATCTCCTGACATTGAATGGCGGCCAGTGAAACACCTAGGCAGATGACTAGACAGAACAAAGTTGCCAAGTCTCACCCATGCACACAGAGCTTTAATAAACTTGTTGGTGCGACACTTTTAGAGGCAGACAACCAGGGAACTTCTAACCTTTTAGGAAAGTGTGCCTGTAAGGCTGATGGAGACAGAAACAACCTGAAAAAGAATCTTGGAGGGAATAGGCACTAGGAAGACAATAGGAAGAGAAAAAATATGACCAAAGGAAATTATTAATGTTAATTCTTTAAAATGTCTATTTTTGAGAGAGAGAGAGAGAGAGAGGGAGAAAGAGAGAGGATGAGCAGGGAAGGGGCAGAGATAGAAGGAGACACAGAATCCAAAGCAGGCTCCAGGCTTTGAACTGTCAGCACAGAGCCCAATGCAGGGTTTCAACCCACAAACTGCAAGATCATGACCTGAGCTGAAGTTGGACGCTCAACTGACTGAGACCCCCAGGAACCCCTGACCAAAGGAAATTATTAACCAGGGGGATGAAAGAAGATATTGCAGCCATAGAGAAAAAAATATTGGCTATAAAAAGTAACATTCAGAAAACTGTAAGAGATTCTAAAAATTAAAACTATGAGAGAAGAAATGAAAATTCAGCAGAAAGGTAGGAAGATAAAGTTGAAGAAATAAGCCAGAATACAGACCAAAAATAATTTTATTTATTTATTAAAATTTTTTTTAATGTTTATTTTTGAGAGAGAGAGAGAGAAGAGAATCTGAAGCAGGCTCCACACTGTCAGCACAAAGCCTGACGTGGGGCTTGAACTCACAACCTGTGAGATCATGACCTGAGCCAAAGTTGGATGCTCAACCAACTGAGCCACCCAGGTGCCCAAAAATAATTTTTAAAATATCTCAATATTGAAGGACAAGAGTTTCCAGAATCAAAGAGCCTATGGACTCATAGGAGTGTAAATGGATCCAACCAATTTAGAAAACAGTGTGTCATTGCATTTCAAATAGGAAGCAGGCATAACATAAGGAGTAGCATTTTTATAACAAGATTGATAGCCCCATTTTACCCCTTAAAATATGTGCAGGTGTGACTTTGTTAAAAATAAAACTAACATTTAAAAGAAAGCCATTAAAAGGGCACTCAGGTGGCTCAGTCGGTTAAGTGTCTGACTTCAGCTCAGGTTGTGATCTCACAGTTTGTGAGTTAGAGCCCCGCGTCAGGCTCTGTGCTGACAGCTTAGAGTCTGGAGCCTGTTTCAGACTCTGTGTCTCCCTCTCTCTCTGCCCCTCCCCTGCTTATTCTCTGCCCCTGTCTCAAAAATAAATATTTAAAAATAAATAAATAAAAGAAAGCTATTATACTAGTTTCTTTAAATAGCAATAATAGCTACTGTTTACTGAGGACCTTCTATCTGTTAAGCATGAAAACAAGTTTTTTTTCAGATATTATTTCTAATTCTTACAGAACCTTGATCTGTAACTACCATTTACAGAGAAGAAAACTACCCCTCAAAAGAAGTTAAATGACTTTTCCAACAACACATCCATCTGGCTTCAAAGCCTACCCTTCCTTCTCTAGACCTGCTTTTATTTCTGAGGACCTAACTGGAGTAAAGATATTCTTGACTTTATAGGGGTCCTGGAAACTGAGGTTCACATGGCTTTGCTGTGTAACATACTTCATGATGGTGAGAGAAATACCAGGAATTTCTGAATTTGGTCACAGGTCTGAATTTGTGATCTGAATTTGACAACTTTGTTCTCTTCTGGCAAGTGGAGGCATTTAGAACGCTTTTCTGATGGCCACTGAAGGAGAGAAAGTCCTCTGATGCCGGGGTCTTTCCAGTGGAAACATGTTGAGTAGAATTGGGAAGGTGGGTGGCAAGTGTCAACATTTGGATGAAATATGGCTGTTGATTCTCTTTCTTTTGTGAACTAGTTTTAGACTGTTAGGTTCTATAGAGGCAACTTCTAAGTAAACTAGAAGTGACAGATAATAAACATATAGCTAGGGCTGTAGCAACTGAAATCGATGCATTTCAAGTTCCGCAAAGAAGAGAACAGTCAGGATGTTTCAAGTCCTTTTAGAGTGATAAATGCAATTTACACAATAAGCAAGAAGCAATGATTGGGAATAGACGGTGTAAGATCCCATCTAGGAGATAGAAAAGAGGTGTTTGATGGGGTTGATGCTGCTAACCTTAGGAACTGCAAACAAAATTGGCTCTGAAAGTTATAAAAAACCTGTGAATATAAGCCAAAAGACAGAAAAAGTTTAGACTTCTTTTTGCTTCATGTCACTTGCATAATGGTGATTAGACCCAGCCAGGATAGTACAGCTGCCTTGTCTTAGAGAAGTGGAACCACACAGAAGTCAGGTAGGTCTACAGGCATGTAAAGACATTTCATGCAAGTAGAGGCAAGATGAGCTCCTGTGTTTCCAGAGAGCTCTCCCTAGGCTGCTGCCAGATCTTATATTATACCATTTCCTACTGTTAAACTGAATGGCACACTCCATTGACAGGAGCCCTTGTGGGGCACAAAATGAACTCAGTGAAGTTTTATAATGGTCTGTTATAAAATATGTTTCATGCATCTCCCAACCTGTAAAGTCTGTGCCTTTCAATAATCTTATAACATGGCCATGAGAGTTGAGGGGCATGTCCCCTTTCCCCCTACAAAGACCATATAGTCTTGATGTTAGGGGCACTGCTTCTCCTTCCCTCTTCCAATTTTTTAAAAAAATATAATTGATTGTCAATTGGCTAACGTACAGTGTGTACAGTATGCTCTTGGTTTTGGGGATATATTCCCATGGTTCTTCGCTTCTCCTTCCCTCTTGTAAAGAGGGAGCTTTACAAAGAGGCAACAAGGTATCCTGTGGGCAAAGCCTGGCCTTTGGAGTTACCATAGAAGAGAGGGTCTGAAGAGGATTGCTTTCTCAAGGCCACTCTGATTCTGGGAAAGTCATCTGCTGTAAAACAAGGATGGTGTTATTCCCTACTTTAGGGAGCAGTGGGATAATGCATGTGGAACACACAGTAGAAGCTGCACGTAATCAGCATTCAGTAGACATCAGCTTTATAAAGTTACCTCATTACTTTAAGCTTCCTTCCCTAACTCCTAGAATGGGTACAATAAAACCCTCTCCATGGTGTTGTTTATGGAATGAGAGCAAGTGTAGGCGGAGAGTCTGGCTCACGATGAGTTCTTGATGAACGGTTGCCATTATCCCTTAGTCCTGCAAACCACATCAGAGGTTGGAGTTTCAGAAGGGCTCAGCAGTGTGAGGTTGATCCCAGGAGACACACAAAGCAAATGGAGATTACTTAGATTAATAAGATAAGGTCTCTTTTCACTCTTTTTATCTCAATCAGTTAAGGCTCTTGGGGTTGATGCATCCCTGGCTCACTGGCCTCCAGGATGAGGCTCCACTCCAGGCACTGACTGGTCAGGATGTACTTTGTTTCTTGGGTTCCAAGCCTAGTTGCTCTCCCAAACTGACTCCTTGTTTCATGGCTAATAGCTAGAGAAGGGGCTAAAGTAAGTGTCTTTTTTCTTTGTTACCTGCTCTTTTCTCCTTTAGTCATAAAAAAGATTAGGAACTTAAGGTTTAAGGTATAAAATCTAGTCTGGCATATTCCACTGTTCCTGTTAACTGTTGTTTTGTAAAAATTAAAAAAAAAATAAAAATAAAAAATCAGCCTAAGTTTAAAGTCATAGAACATTGACAGCTACTATATTAGGTTTGACAGTTTCTGATTGGGAATTTGGAGGGCTCAGCTGGGCAGTTCTGGCTCTAGGTCTCCTGTGTTTACAGTCTTCTGTTTTCTGGAACTGGAATATCAGGGACCTAGGGCATCTGGGTGCTGGCTGGGCACTTCTCTCTTCATGTAGACTCAGCACTTGTAGTCTCCTTGGGTGAGATAGTTTAGTTTCTTCACAGCATGATGGCCTCACACTAATTCACAGTGCTCATGTGATGGCTTAAGGTTTTAGCATAAGTGTCCCAGAGAACCAAGTGCACACTGCATTGCCTTTTGTGACCCAGGCTCAGAAGCAGGACTGGCTACATAATTTGGGGGGGGGGGTGGCACTGCAAAATGAAAATGTGAGTCCTTTGTTGCTAAGAATCTGAAGATTGCAGTAAGGAGCCCTCTGAGCCCGGGGCCTTTTATGATTTTATAGGTCCATGACCAGGAAAGTCACCCTCACTAAGGTCAACCCAGATTCAAAGGCAGAGAACCTAGAAACATAACTTCTGATGACAGAAGTGTTCCAGAATTTGCAGATATATATTAAAATCCTCATATCCAGATTTGTCTGATCCCTCCTTTTTTTTGACTTTTATGTTCTCTACTGGTCATTCTATTCATTCTTACTTCATGTGTATTATCCTTTCCTTATATTAGGGTCCTTAGTATTATTTGCAGGGTTTTTTTTTCAGTTTTTATTTGAGGTTAGTCAAATTTAGATTTTTAAATTATATGTTTTTTTAATGTTTATTTATTTTGGGGGAGAGAGAGAGAGAGAGAGAGATAGACAGTTTGAGTGGGGGAGGGGCAGAGAGAGAGAGAGAGATAGACAGTTTGAGTGGGGGAGGGGCAGAGAGAGAAAGAGAGAGAGAGAGAGAGAGAGAGAGAGATACAGAATCTGAAGCAGGCTCCAGGCTCTGAGCTGTCAGCACAGAGCCCAACATGGGGCCAGAACTCACAAACAACACGATCATGACCTGAACCGATGTCACAGCTCAACTGACTGAGCCACCCAGGTGCCCCATAAATAACATGTTTTTAACAATTGTATGGAAATTTGGCTTTCACATTTACTTGACCAAATGCTTCTGGTGCACCTGGAAATGGCTTATCATAATTTTCTGCCTTTCATTGAGCTCTGTGCTCTGTAGCCAGCTGCCTCCGGGTTGTGTTGCTTTGTGTTCAGCATCTGTCAGGGCAGAGGGAAGGGTTGAATTCATGAAATTCCTCGAAGGAGAAGACAGGCATCTTGATTGGGGTTCAAGCTGAAAGGTGAAAATACTATGTTTCCCCAAACACACACACACACACACACACACACACACACACACACACACCCCACTCTTCGGACATATGTGTGATTGTGCTGTCTACTTTGGCACATTAAACATCTTTGCCTGATGCAGCTGTGGGTTTTTAAATTTAAGCCTCATTACCATGTGATCTTCATTAAGATTTTTCCAGATTATTGTCTTCTACTCAGGCCGTTGAGTTTCTTAATTCTTAAAAATTAATTACCTATTAATGAGCTTGTTTATGTCACTTTCAGTTTATATGGCATTAAATTCTTAGATATGAATTAGATATTAACTAGCATGTTTGTGTCACATTAAACTGATATGGCACTTTCAGTTTTATCATTACCCAGTTGGAGCCTCACAGGAAACCTCTTTAGATTTGTTCCTACTGATAGTTGAGAAAACTGAGGTTTGAAATATAAGTGCCTCTTTCTAGATTACACAGCTTTGATGACGTGGAGCTGAAAACTGAACCCAGGTCTTTCAGCTCCTGTGCTTCCTGTGTATTTGCACTGCATCGTATATCTCCCATTGAATTCAGACTTCACTGAATTCAGTGTTCGGTGAGCAGTGAGAGATGATGTATGTTTAGTTTTTCCTTATCTGTGTCAACAACAAGTCTCAGTGGTGCTGGCAGAGGAAAATCACAGATAATTGCCCAGGGCCTTGCTTGAACATTTTTTCTGTAATTTTTTGAGTAGATAATGAACATGATCAAAAGTCTTCATCTATCCTTGATCCTACAATGTGCAGCTGTAACTGTATTCACATATCGCTTAAAACACTCACTGATGGTAGCATGCCGTATATTCTGTTCTGCACCTTGATTTGTTTCATATAGTAATATCACTTGGAGCTCGTTCACTACCATCATCGACTGCAGAATGTGTGTGTTCAGTCACTTATTTAACCGGTCCTCAGTGAAGGGTGTTTGATTTTTATCTGATTGTTTTCTATTACCAAAAAAAAAAAGTTATGTTTAATTCCCTTTTACATACTTGTTTGTGTATATGTGAGAGTATTTTAGCAGTATATATTAGGGTTAGAATACGTATATATAAACTTCTCATAGATATTTTTATATAAGTAGAATTTATGTGTCAAAAATTTGTATATTTAGGGGTGGGCTCAGTCGGTTAAGTGTCAGACTCTTGGTTTCGGCTCAGGTCATGATCTCACAGTTTGTGAGTTCAAGTCCCACCTTGGGTGCTACACTGAGAGTGTGGAGGCTGCTTCGGGTTTTCTCTCTCTTCCTCTCTCTCTGCTCCTTCTTCACTCACTCTTGCTCTCAAAATAAATAGGCAAACTTAAAAAAAAATTGTACATTTACATTTTGGTAGATACTCCCAAATTTCTCTGTAAAGAGGTTGTTGTTGGAAGAGATGAGGACATGACCACCAGTTGATCTTCGAGCTGGACCTGGGCAATTAGAGGCTCATCACCCCCTCCCCTGTCCCTAGAATATATTTTTTACACACCGTGCCCATAGCTGGAGCTGTTTTCAACGACACAGCCTTCAGAGAGTAATGTGTTCTTGAGACCATCTGGATGGATACCTGACTGAACTCCATTAAGGGCTCTACATAAAATTTTACAGTTCTGACAGGTATGTATAGAAATCTACTTTTCTTGTAGCCATTTAAGTCACGCCTTTATTTGAGTTCCCTTACTTATTAAACCTGCTACCAACCAGTCTGGAGTGAGTGATCTGCTTGTTTGTTGGGTCTCTCCTTGCCCTTTGTGTACGGGAGCTAATTTCAGATTTCACTTGGGATGTTCCCAAGGTTGTGAATGAAACAGAAGGTATGTTCTACTTACCTTCCCACCAACATTGTTATAAGAGTACTTGTTTCATCTCTCTAATATAATATGCAAAGTTTTGTTTTTTTCTAATCTGATTGCTAAAAAGTGGAATCATAGTGTTATTGGAATTTCACTTATTTTGTGAAAGCTTGACTATTTAACATGTAGGAAAACCATTGTATTTCATTTTCTTTCTTTCTTTTTTTAAGTTTATTTTATTTATTTCGAGAGAGAGAGAGCATGGAAGGGGCAGAGAGAGAAAGGGAGAGAGAGAGAATCCCAAGTAGGCTCTGCACTGTCAGCGCAGAGCCCGTTGTGGGGCTCAATCTCAGCCCCACATGAACCATGAAATCATGACCTGAGCCGAAATCAAGAGTCAGATGCCTAACCGACTGAACCACCCAGGCACCCTGTATTTCATTTTCTGTGACTTACTGTTTTTGCCCATTTTTTCCTTTGAGTTGTTGATAGTTTCTGATTGATATATTGGAATCTTTATGTTTATTGCAGATAGGTTCTCCTGTTTGACATTTGCAAGCTGGAGAAAGAGCATTTTCAGGCAGAGAGAATAGCAAGTAAAAATACCTGAGGCATGCAAGAAGAATAGAAAGAATAGTGGGGCTGTTTTTCTCCACTTTGTGATTTCTTTTCAAGCTGAAATTAAAAATTGTTATGGAGTCAAATTCATTATTTTCTTATAATCCAGTTATAAAGTAGGTTCAAAACCATCCTTGACTATTCTTGCAAGTTTATTTTTCCATATTTAACTTTAGAATTAACTTGTTTCATTCCAAATATTCCTATTGGTATCTTTATTGGGGTAGCATTAAATGACTACCTTTACTTTAATACTGAGTTTTACTAGCTACTCATCTGAATTTTAACTTGACTTCTTGAAGTCAACAAATGTATGAGGACAAGTGTTAATAATATTCTCATTTTACAGAGGAAGCAGAGATCTTTCTAGAGGTTTTAAACATTGTTATTGCTCAAAGTTACAAAAATGACAAATCTTGAAGAAGACCTAAGACAAGATGTTCTCCCTTTATACTCCTGATCTTTCTGTTGTTCTATGGCCTACACATCCAGTCAGTCTCATCTGTCCTTTTATGTCAGGGAAAGGCAGGTTCTTGAGACCACGGGCACACCTGTTATGACATGCAACCATGCTAAGAAACATGATGTAGTAAAAGAAGCTGTAGGGTGGGGAATATTCCAGTTGCTCCCTGACTTTGCTCTTTCCTATCTGTGAGATCTTGGGAAAATTATTCAACTTTTGTAGAATCTCAGCTTCTTGTTCAGTAAATGGTGGATTGCACTTAATTTGTGGAGGATTAGTGACAATGTATCCTATCCTGTTTGGCATTTTGGAGGCACTCAGTAAATGGTAGATATTTCCCCCTTCAGAAATGTGAAATACTTTCCCATATGGCATTGTGCTTTTGTGATCACTTTGTAGTGTGAAGTTTACCAGACTGGTGATTTTCTTCCCCCACACCTGAAGTTCTGGGCTGTAATAAGGGGAAAAATCTTTGTCCCAGATAAAGAATGGTCTCTTTTTAAGGTGTCCTAGCATCTTGGTCTCCATGGCTTCCCCCCTTCAGCTGTGCTATGGCTTTGGGCTTCTTCCTTTTTGCTTTAGAGTATATTTTGGCTTCTTTGGAGGGTTCCCCCAACCCCGTATTTTTTTCTAAGGCTAATTTTTATAAGAAAATAGCCATTTAAGGGGCGCCTGGGTGGCTCAGTCGGTTGAGCGCCGACTTCGGCTCAGGTCACGATCTCGCGGTCCATGAGTTCGAGCCCCGCATCGGGCCCCTGTGCTGACAGCTCAGAGCCCGGAGCCTGTTTCAGATTCTGTGTCTCCCTCTCTCTGACCCTCCCCCATTCATGCTCTGTCTCTCTCTGTCTCAAAAATGAATAAAAACGTAAAAAAAAAATTTTTATTAAAAAAAAAAAAAGAAAATAGCCATTTAAAATGAATCCATTTAGAATAGGGACCAAAACGTTCTAGTAAATATGAAAAAGGCCTAAATTGACCTCTTGCCTTGAAAACTAAAACTAAAAACTTATGAAAATAAGTTTTCTTATTGGAATAAAATTAACAATAATTATAATAATGAACTTAGATTCAATAAGGAATGAATCCAAATTGATTTGCTTTTGGTAAAAAAAAATCTGTAAGACAATTGGATGATCGTATATACACCATTTCACATTTTTCATCATAAGCAAAAAATTTGAGGAGCTTCATCAGTTTTCCAAGATTCTCTCTTAATCAGGTAGTATTTCCATAATTTTTTCTTTGCTGTACCCAGCTGTTACTCTTCCTGCTGATTTTCTATTTTTTTTCAATTGTTTCAGGTTCTGTCTTGCTGAATCATCATTTGTCAATGGCTTTGCTCATAATTTCAGCAGTTCTCAACCATAACTTTTGTTGACTATGGATTCATTCATCTTTTGCAAGTCTGACAGTTTCTCTTTGTGATCGTCTTGCATTGAATTTGTACTGATTTTTTTTTTTAATTTTTTTTTCAACGTTTTTTATTTATTTTTGGGACAGAGAGAGAC
>NW_026057580.1:63549490-63630793 GCF_023721935.1 Panthera uncia | reverse complement strand
CTGGCTGAAGTCGGACGCTTAACCGACTGCGCCACCCAGGCGCCCCTGTACTGATTTTTTAAAATAAAGTTTGTGACATCTAATAGTGTAATAGGCTGAATAATGGCCTCCCCAGTCATGTCCACATCCTAATTTGTTGAATTTGTGAATGTTACCTTATGTGGTGAAAGGGACTTTGTGGATATGATTCAGTTAAGCCTCTTAAGATCATAAGGATTTTTTTTTGTTGTTAAGTTTATTTATTTTTGAGAGAGAGACAGACAGAGCATGAGAGTGGGGGAGGAGCAGAGAGAGAAGAGAGAATACAGGGCTTGAACTCACGAACCCCGAGATCATGACTTGGGCCAAAACCAAGAGTCAGATGCTTAACTGACTGAGTCACACAGGCACTCCAAGATCATAAAGATCTTATTTTGGATTATTCAGGTGGGTCTGATGTAATCGCAAGGGTCATTATAAGAGGAAGGTAAGAGATCAGAATGAGTGGTGGATTGAGGCTGGAAACAAGAGATTGGAGTAATGCAGCCACCAGCCAACAAAAGCCTGCTGCCTCTAGAAGTTAGAGGAGGCAACGAACAGATTCTGCCTTGGAACCTTCAGGAGGCTCAAGCCCTTCCAACACCTTGATATTAACCCCTTCAGACTTCTGGCTTCCAGAACTGTAGAAGGATAAATTTGTGTTGTTTCAAGGGACTTAGTTTATAGTAATATGATACTAATATAGCCAGGCGCTAACCAAAGTGATGACCTCAGAGAGCTTGGGAGTGGATAGATGCTGTTGCAAAGAGTGGGATAAACAGAGTAGGTTCATTAGTGAATGTTTGAATGACTGTAGCTTCTCCATGTATCCCATCACTGTGCTGTATAAGTGTCTGTATGTGTACCTGTGTGTGTGTGTGTGTGTGTGTGTGTGTGTGCAATGAAAAATGAATATTCAGAGAACAATTTAAATAGTCCTTTTCCTTCTTCTGTCTTGTTGGGAGCCAGGATTCTTCCTTGCAAAGCTACTGGATCTACTTGGGGAAATGGTCAGAGATAAAACCTGAAGACACTGAAGAGCATGATGACTGAACATAAGAAAGAACCTGAAACTGTCCGAGGAATACAGGAGAGATGCTGATAGGCTAATGAGAAGTAGAGCCTACTGATTCTGGAGCATGTTAAGAAATAGAGAATGAGAACGGGGCAGCTGTTCCAAGAAGTAGGACTTTTAGGAGCAGAGATGAGAAAAGAGGATTTTTAGAAAGTTTAAGTGTGTGTTGTGTATTGTAATGTATACCTCTTTTGCTTCCCAACCAGCTTTCCTTAGTAAAAATCTTCAAGTGTGATCCAGAGTTGAGATTTCCTTTTTATTTTTATTTTTAATTTAAAATTTTAAAGGTTTATTTATTTTGAGAGAGAGTGAGCGAGAGGGAGTGAGCGTGTATGTGCGTGCATAAGGACAAGCAGGGGAGGGTCAGAGAGAGAGGGAGACAGAGAATCCCAAGTAGGCTTTGCACTCAGTGACATGGGGCTTGACCTCACGATAGCAAGATCACAATCTGAGTCGACATCAAGAGTCAGATTCTCCACCGACTGAGCCACCTTGGTATCCCAGGATTTTGTTTTTAAAAATAGGCTGGTCCTAAAGCAGGAGCAAGCACAACTTTATTTGGATTGTATGTTATCAAAATAAGCTATTACTACTATCTCTTACCAGAGGCTTCTAAGCCAGCTCTTTCTGACCTGTAATGTTCTAGGCTGGAACTAAGATGTCTGCAGCTTCTGATCTTTAGCATTTTGGGTAAAGCCTTCTTGTTGACTGTCTTCTTAGAGGTGCCTATATGGCAGTTTGGTCTCTCTGAGCAGCTGCTCTTGGGCAAGGCCTTCACGAAAGAAGCCTTTCTAACCTCAGCTTCATGCTTCTGTTTCTCATTTTCTTTGCTTTTTTGAACTTACAGCAGTCAAACATCTGTCATGTTGGAATTCCTTTCTCTGGCTACACCGTCCTTGGCTTATCTTTCAACTGACTGTTTTGGATGGATATTCCTCTCTGGGGCAGCTCCTATAATGTTTTGATGAGCACTGTGAAGGAGTTTGAGAGTAAAGTCAATGAGCTGTGTACGTTTGCACGTAAGAGCACACATCCTTATACCACTTCACACACCATCAACCAAAGTCCAGTTCTGATCAGTAACAACCATGATTATAACTAGATCCCCAGGATGTAGTGCAAAGGAATTGCAGACTACCCAGCCAGTTTTTTTACATCGTGCTTGGTACCTTTCAGCCTGAAGCACTTGGAGGCTTCTGAGTAGTTTCAATTAGATGTCTCCTTTACTGTAGCTTCTCTCCTCGCCCCAGGGAGAATCCAAGGCAGGTTTCAACTTTGAAATACTGCCCCCCCCCCCGGTGTTATTGGGCTTGTGGGTGCTGTATGATTATCCTACAACGTGCTATGATATTCGAGTGTTTTATTTTTATTATTGTTACTTTTCCCTGAATTTAAGGTTAGCTGAATGTCAACCATTGGTCAGAGAGCTCAATTAGGGGGCACATCTTACTGGGAATGCCACTGCAGGGCCACATGTGTTCATGCTTCCCATTCCCAGCAATGACTCCCTTATGAGAAGGAGGGATTCTTTCCAAGTACTTATGACCTAAACTGATAAATTCAGAGAGAACGTAATAGGATGGATTTTCCTTTAGGCTCTGAAACACTTGTATTGCCATGCCCATATGGACTATCTTGTCTTGCCAGTGAAACGTGAAACATGGCCAAGTCCAAAGAGGGCCGTCAGCTGGCCTGTGTGACTGAGAGGAGGGCATGTGGTTGTGGCTAGTAGATATGTCTTTTCTGGCTTTGGAGGTATAATTAAGTTCTGAGTGATTATTGAAGAGAACTAATAGCTTTAGAAGTGCAAAATAAGGAAAGGAGTCCTTAGTACAAATGAGAAGCAAGGACTGGTGTCAGCAGATTTTTTATGAAGGTGAAACAAATGGATAAACCCAAATTATCCTTTTCTTCACCCTATGTGGATTTGGTGAGCAGGAAGAATCTATTACAGACAGAATCGTTTAGTAAACAAAGATGAAAATTCTTAGATAACAATTTATGTTTTGCCTGGTGGCTGGCATGCTAGGATTATTTTGACAGAAAGTAAATAGTAAGGCCATATGTGATATGTGAGAGAAAAAAAAAATTGGATCAACCCATGTGTTATTTCGTGAAAAGATCCAATCGATTTTACTCCCATTGCCAGAAGAAGAAGTTATGTAGCCATGCTGGGTAAGGTTTACACATTGCTCTCCAATCAAGAGGTAAATAATATCTAAACCCTGGAAATTGAATTTTTATTAAGAAATTCATCTCTGGCTACCCCAGGGTTTATAAAATCTTTTAGAGCTTGTGGAGGAAGGCAGTATATCTCAATGTACAAAACCAGATTGATTGGGGTACGGAATTTTAATTTTTGGGGTCAGGAATATACCTCACCTTTTAAAACAGTCTTAATGAGAAGGGAGCAGACAAATGTTGCTTTAAAAGCCATTCTAATTCTTCTTGTGTTGTCCTTTATCTATATTACCTCTCGTGTTGCTAGTTTCATGCACTTTACAAATTGGGATTAATGGCTTTTTTGCATAAGAGTTTCAAGGTCACAAATTCATAAATTGAGTAAATAAATAAATCCCTCTCTATCATCGACTTGCTGTGTACTTAACATCTATATATTCATTATTTTCTGCATTCATAAGATGCCAGCACTGCTATTCATAAAATTTGTATTTCCTGTACAGTGCTTGTTTAACTAGAAAGTATAAGTGTCAGTGCTTAACATAGCATTTTTTTAAGGATGAACAAGTGGAAATGTTTATTCTGCTCTTGCACTTTTCATGTTCAGACTCTCTTCTATAAGAACAAGTGATAATAATAGCTATTTTTAAGCTATATTGATATTTTACTGTGTGAAAGGTGTTTTACAGCATGTAGGTTCTCATTTAAGGAGGCTATTATTATTCTCATGTTTCTGGTGGAGGAAACTGAGGCTTGGAGATATTAAAGAATTTGCCTCTGTAATCAGGGATAGTTTATCAGAGCCAGATTTTGAACCTGGCCTGTTTCAGTGTTGAAAGCTTAGCTCTTTCTGCAGTTTCCTACCACTTCTTGAGAACTAAATCTCTCTGTAACCTTGCCCAGTGATACCTTCCCTGACCTCTGCCTCTACAAAGCCTGTGTCTTGGTGCATTATTAAGGTACGATTTTCTGATGTGGCATCAGTCAGGCTATGCTGGATTATGCTGCAGTATAAACAACCCCCAAATCTCAGTGGCTTAAAACAGCAAATATTTATTGCACATCAGTCATGGGTACCACGTGTCTATTTTGCCTTCGAGGAGCCTTTGATTCATGATTTTCTTACTCGGAGTTTAGCCTACATAGCTGGACACTGTGGCTGGGTGAGGGAACAGACCAATCAGGCGTTGGCTCTTCTAATGTTCTGCTGGAAGTGATGCGTGCATTTACTGTCTCATTTCATTGGCCAAAACAGTTCACTTGGCCCTGCCTAATTTCAGAAGGGCAGGGAAGTGTTAATACTATCATGTACTTGCCTGGAAGGCAGGCAACAGGCAGTGTCAGTGATAAACATAATACCACATGTATTCAGAAGAAACCTGTGTTGGTCTTAAATATATTTCAGTTTAAAAAAATTCTAATACATATTATCTTCAATTTATAAAGGTCCCTATATCTATTCTAAGGTTCAGAAAAGACATGACTATTCAGAGGTGGTTCTAATTTTCACCTACCTATGTTAATGACTTCCTTGTTGAACAATTCAGTGGTGATACCTTCCATTTCTCTAAAAAGGCACTATTTATAATGATTTGTTTGCTAGCTGGATTTTAAAGAAGAGGTAGAGGTAGATTTGGAAGTAACTAGCTTGGTAGGACATTCATCTGAGTGTCCTCCTCAAGGGTTCCCATTTATATAATACATAGCAGAGACTGAAAATCAGAACTTAGGCTTTTAATTCAAATGGGAGAGAGAATTTGGTACCTTCTTCTGGGATTGTTTTATAAAACAGGAAGGTGTAAATTAACTGTCAGGTGTCAGTTTGAACAAGACTGTGAGGCAGATGATGGGAAAATTGGTTAGAGTAATTTCTGTAGCAGAGGGGACTATGTTGCTTGGGACTTGCAGGCAGGAGAAACCTTAGCTGTCCTAAAATAAAAATTCTGTGCAGTGATTGCAATTAATAGCCTGTCACATAATGGAATGAAATCATCTGGAACTCTGACTTGTAGTTTAGTCCAGAATTTGTGATTTTAACTTTGGCATTTAAATTTTGTGCTTCTTTCAACATTAACTAAGCACAGAAACCCCATAAAGGCATACCATAACTACTGGAGCTCTTAGCTTCTGCCTTGCAATGCCTGGCAGTGCTCTTGTATGCTCTGTGAAAGATGCAATCACACAATAAAAGTAATATTTTCCCAGAGATATCCTGGGGAGGATTGGTTCTGCAATTTTCCAGTGATTATTTGGGAAAGACAGCCCTAGATTTGGTCTTTCTCTCTCTTTTTTTTTTTTACATTTTTTTTAACGTTTATTTATTTTTGAGACAGAGAGAGACAGAGCATGAACGGGGGAGGGTCAGAGAGAGAGGGAGACACAGAATCTGAAACAGGCTTGAGGCTCTGAGCTGTCAGCATAGAGCCCAACGCGGGGCTCGAACTCCTGGACCGCGAGATCATGACCTGAGCCGAAGTCGGCCATTTAACCGACTGAGCCACCCAGGCGCCTGTTGGTCTTTCTCTTAATCTTCCCCCACATCAATTCTCTGCACTGTGGGTCCTGGCTTCTCTTTTGCCAGTGTCACATAAGTACCTGTGATTGGGGTGGATTCCTCTGTGCCATTAATTACAGAGTGGGATTTGGTACCTTCCTGAATGGACTTCTACTCTAGAAATCCCCTCTATCTCAGTAGTCCGGTGCCCCAAATAGCCTTGCACAATAGCAATAAGGTTAAAGAATTCTTGAGCATTGGAGCCTGTGAAGAGCTGAGGTGGCCTTTTGGGGGTTAACACACTTCTTTTGTCTTGAGTTCACAGCCCACATCTTCTCTGAGAAATAAGTAATGTTTGTGCATAAAGATTTTTTTTCCTTTTACTCATCACCCCAAGGGCAAACCTGTGATGTTGATGAGCCACATGAGATTGCTGTTGGTTTTATTATTTTTTCCCCTCCATTTCACTGAAAAGAAAATGGAGGCTCTGGGTTGTTGACCAAGCCAAATAGCTAGAAAATGCTGGAGTCCAGCTTCTCCCAAGTCCTGTGCTATTTTCCTATGCAATGCTGACATTTCCCTGTTAGTATTAGAGCCATGAGAAATAACAACAGGGGAGCAACAGTAATATTTCAATGTGCTCCCTTCAGCGTCCCCATAATGAGCAGTAGTTACAGACCTGGACTTCCTGTGGGAATAGTGGCTGTGGATGGGGTCCTTTTTGTAATGTGGTCTGCCGCCCTCTCCTGGCAAAGTGGCCCACTTTTCTTGTTGCTTGGTTTCCTGTGGCCTTAATCTTCATCTTCCTAGTGCTACATCTTTTGCAGGGTATGCCAGTCTTCTTGGAAGGTGAGAAAATACTCTGGTCGTCACTTCACTTAAGAAAAATATTGGAGAACATCAACTAAAGAAGCAGGACTTGATATTCTTTCAACAATACACTCCTATGTGTGAAAGCTCCCTTTTCTCCTGCCATCTACTGAGGGGGGCACATTCACTTACCCAGTTCCCACTGTGGCTTTTACCTCACCTCATCTTTGGCATGCTTCTAATTCCCTTTAAAAGAGAGTGAACATGCTTCTCCAAATCATGTCAGGGAGAGGCAGCCAAGAGGACTGATGCCAAAGATTTATCCACACTAAGTCCTGGGAGCCCTGGAAAGAATTGGGCCAGAACTCCTCAGGTACTCAGGGAGCCAAGATGGAGAGGACCCACGATGAGATCAGAATCATAGGTTGGGTTCTGCAGGATGGCAGTGGGGGATGTGGGTTCATGGTGGGAAGACACAGGTCTTCATGTAGTGGATCTAACAGATTAGGCAAGACTGCAGGCAGGCAAGTGGAAATTGAGTGAAAGTGCTTTCAAGGTGGAGGCAGATGCGAGATTTGGCTAGTTAAGACTTGGTTGACAAGTAAAAGGCCAGAGTTCTCATGTGCTAACTTGAGATTTTTGTTGCATGATCTTCTTTGGGAAAATAGAAAAATAATTATGTATGGTGCCGTGACCACTGTACTGTCAAAAGGAGTCATCAATTTGCATCATTTCTTTTTTTAAAAAGATTTTTATTTTTAAGTAATCTCTATACCCAACATGGGGCTCGAACTTACAACCCTGAGATCAAGAGTGGTATTCTCTACCAACTGAGACAGTCAGGTACCCCTAATTTGCATCATTTCTAGTATACCATCCAGAGGTTGTTAATTAGGATGCTCACTCTAATGAGTCTTGGAACAGTTTACATAAATCACAACACTGGTCACAATAGTATCTGGAACAAATACCAAACAAAAGTGGCAAATTACCTTATATTAGTGGTTCTCAAAGTGTGTTCCCTGTACTAGTAGCATCAGTATCACTCATTAGAAATGCAAATTCTCAGACCCCATCTCATACCCCCTGAATCAGAAACTGTGGGGGTGGGGCCCAGCAATCTGCATTTTAACAAGCCTTCCAGATGACAGTTGGTACACACTCAGATTTGAGCAGCACTGCCTTAGATTATAAGTGTAAATGACTCCCATCAGATCATTTCTACTAAGGAAGGACTGTAAATGATATGTTAGAGCAGCAGGGAGAGGACACAGAAAGGTAATGCAAAGATTTGACAAACGTATGTTTCTGCTGTGTTATGAATGGCTAAGGTTGCTTGAAGTTTGACCACTGGATAAATCTGGGTAGTAACAATACAATACAGCTTAAAGGTGGATTGCTAAAATCACAAAAGGGCAAGGTGGAGAGTCTGAAAGAAATGATGACAGCTAGGATTGATCAGGCTCACTCTATCATTGTTCTGGGGCTTTGCCGTGAAGCATTACCCTGTGTTCTGACTCTGTGACCTTCTTTGATATAGACAGAGTAAAATTATATCTTCCTGCAAAGGGCAAGACCAGAATTATTTCATAGAAATTAATTTTCTTGGGGAAAAAAGGAATTGGCAGTGTCATCTGAAATTTTTATTAAAAAATATTTATTCAGTTTGGAAAATAATAAATGATACAGCATCGGCTTTTTCTTTAATCTTTTATTAAAACTATGATTCATAAAGCTTCAATTAAAAAACGTACAAAAGGACCATAAGCATCAGTCTAGTTTTCACCATCTAGTTATTTCTTTCTTGAAAAACCAGTATTTTAAAAAAACAAGGTGTTACATGATAAAGTGCTTCTGGAGAATTTAGTCCTTATGGCTAGAATTCCTGAAATTGCAAAATAAGTCACTGATTGTCATCTTCTGCCAGGGAGATGAAGAAAAACCTGTTCTCAATTACTGGGCAGCTGGTATGTTTTAATTGTTTGCTTTTTATAAGCAGTAAAATAAAAGGAGTATTCCTTAAGTATCCTTATACACTATTAATGCAGTACTTCCCACGCTTACTGTGCATCACAATCCCCAGGGAACTTGTTAAAAATGAAGATTGCACACCCCTTGAGGCTCTGATTTAGTAGGGATATGATTTTTAACAAGCATCCAAATGATTTTGGTGCAGGTGGTTTGAAGACCACACTTCTCCAAACTCTGCCCAGGGCCTACCCATAATTTATGTGCTCATTATTTTAGCATATCTAAAAGTGATTGACAATTCATAAAAAGCCAGTTTAGTGTAGATAAAGACTTACCTGTGAGCAACACATGCTTATTCCAAAGGAGCCTTGTTATTTGGCATTAGGGGAAAATGAGTATTACATAAAAAAATTTTTAAATTAATAAACTTTACTTTGTAAAGCAATTTAGGTTTACAGAAAATTGAGCGGTACATCCCATATACTCCCTCTCTCCCCTAATCAGTTTCCCCTCTTATTAACATCTTGCATTAATGTGGTACATTTATTATAATTGAACCAATATTGATACAGTATCATTAATATCTGTAGTTGATACATTATTATTATCTAAAAAACATATTTTACATTAGGGTTCACTTTGTGTTGTACAGTTCTATGGGTTATGACAAATGTGTAATGTTCTATATGTATGCATTATAGTATCCTACAGAATAGTTTTACTGGTCTAAGAAACCCCTTATGTTCTATTTATCCCTCTTCTACTCCTGTTCTG
This sequence comes from Panthera uncia, assembly GCF_023721935.1. Taxonomy (NCBI): domain Eukaryota; kingdom Metazoa; phylum Chordata; class Mammalia; order Carnivora; family Felidae; genus Panthera; species Panthera uncia. The sequence continues at coordinate 63,621,470 of NW_026057580.1, read as the reverse complement.
AACTATTGGGCAACCACTGATGTTATTGTCACTATAGTTTTGGCTTTTCCAGAGTGTCATGTAGTTGTAATCATAACATACCTAGCTTTTTAAGATTGGTTTCTTTCACTCAGCAATATGCATTTAGGATTTCTTTATGTCTTAGTGGCTTGATAGCTCTTTTTTTAATTGCTGAATAATATTCCATTGTATGGATGTCTCACAGTTTGTTTATCCATTCACTTTTTGGTCTTTTTTTTTATGTTTATTTATGAGAGAGAGAGAGAGAGAGAGAGAGAGAGAGAGAGAGAGAGAGAAAATGAGCAGGGAAAGGGCAGAGAGAGAGGGAGACACAGAATCTGGAGCAGGCTCCAAGCCTGTCAAACTCAGAAACTGTGAGATCATGACTTGAGCTGAAGTTGGATGCTTGGCTGGCTGAGCCACCTAGGCGCCCCATCCATTCACTTTTTGAAGGACATATTGATTGCTTTTAGCTTGGGGAAATTATAAATAAAGCGGCTATAAACATTTGTGTGCACGTTTTTGTGTGGAAGTAAGTTTTCAACTCATTTGGGTAAATACCTAGGAGCGTGATTGCTGAATTATATGATAAAACTGTTTAGTTTTGTAAGAAACTGCCTAACTCTTCCAAAGTGGCTGAATCTTTTTGTTACCACCAACACTGAATGAGAGTCCTTGTTGTTCCACATCGATGCCAGCATTTGATATTGTTAGTTTTTTTTTTTTTTTTTGACATTCTAATGGGAATATAGTGGTATCTCCTTGACGTTTTAATTTGCCATTCTCTGACATATGATGTTGAACATTTTTTCACGTGTTTATTTGCCATCTGTATATCTTCTTTAGTGAGGTATCTGATTGGATCTTTTGCCCATTTTGTAATTGGGTTGCTTATTTTCTTATTGTTGAGTTTTAAAAGTTCTTTGTATATTTTGGATACAAAGTCTTTCATTATATGTTTTGCAAATATTTTCTCCCAGTCTGTGCCTTTTTTTTTCATTTTCTTAACATTTTCTTTTGTAGAGCAGAAGTTTTTGATTTTCATGAAGTACCACTTAGTAATTTTTCCTTTGTTGCTTGTGCTTTAGTTGTTCTGTTTAAAAACTCATTGCTGAACCCAAGGTCACCTGGATTTTCTTGTATGTTCTAGAAGTTTTATAGCTTTGCTTTTTACATTTAGGTCTATGATCCATTTTAATTTTGAGTTAATTTTTGTAAAAGGTGTAAGGCCAGTGTCTATATTTTACTTTTTCTTCCTCCCTCCTTTCTTTACTCTTCCTCTCTCTCCTTTCCTTCCTTCTTCCCTTCCTCCCTCCCTCCCTTTCTCTCTCTTTCTGTCCTTCTTTCACATGTGGATGTCCAGTTGTTACAATACCATTTGTTAAAAAGACTACGCTTTCTCCATTGAATTGACTTTGTTCCTTTGTCAAAGATTAGTTGATTATATTTGTGTAGGTCTGTTTTTAGGATCTCAATTCTGTCCCATTGATCTTTTTGTCTGTTCTTTCATCAATACCATACTGTTTGGATAATTACTTTAGCTTTTATAGTATGTCTTTAAGTTAGGTAGTATCAGTCCTCAGACATTGTTCTTCTTCAGTATTGTGTTGGTTTTTCTTTTGCTGGGTCTTTTGTCTTTTCATATAAATTTTAGTTTATATATTTGTTGATACACAAAATCACTTTGTAGAATTTTGATTGGGGTTGCACTGAATCAGTAGATCAAGTTAGGAAGAATTGACAACTGAAGAATATTGAGACATCTTACAGTTGGAGAGCAAAATTGCCACTCCAAAATGTGTCTCTTTGGCATTAGGATTATTTTAGGTAGGTTATCTTTAAGACACAGAAGGCTGAAGAAGTTTTTCTTTTTACTTCTCCCTTAATTGCTCAAAATAATTTAGATAGATAAGGAGTGTGCACCAGGAAGAGAGCTGTCACCAAAGATATGTTTGTTTTACATAAGAAAGACTTCTCCACATAGCATGGCAAATATTTGATTACTAAACATTTGCTCTTTCCATCTATCTGTGAATTGTTTTCTTCTCCTCTGAAGTCCCAAACCTCTGCTCCCTTCTTCTTAGCTCAGGGTAACATATAAGCCTCATTTGCCTGACTGCCTATAGGTCTTACATTCGTAATGAGGCCCTGGTAATGTAATTAAATTTGTTTTTCTCTCATTACACTGTTTTATGTTAATTTAATTATTAGACCAGCCAAAGAACCTAGAAGGATAGAAGGAAAGTTTTTCCTCCCCAACACTATCCAGGGAAATAAAATTTTTAATAAGTAAAAACATTTTTTTTCTGTAAGCTTTAAATCTTTAGTTATTAAAATATTTTCACAATAGTATTTATAAAATATAATTTTAATTTCTCTAAGTTTCTAAATGTATATGAAATGAAATTTGACCTTTTACTTCTGACTCAGGGTCATCATTGTGAGTTTCATTTCTCACTGGTTATTAATACAGTTGTATCTACTGTTTATTATTCTTCCTCTGTATTAGGTACCTTAGTTATCATTATGGTTATTTGTTTGCATGTCTCTGTTGCCAGCTGGATCATGGGCTCCTTTAGGACCAGGATCATATCTTGGCCATTGCTGTTTCACAAGTCTGGTAGATACTTTATAAATGTTTGTCAAATGGATTGTGACCTTCTCTGACATCCATTTCTGTCTCTTAAATTTTGGCTTTTAATCACCGTACTTAAGAAAAAGAGAAAAATCAACTTTGTTAAGAGCTGTCTGCTTATAAAGAATCAGTGATGCTGTAAACAAAGTCACTAGTACCAGTGCTACTAATGTGAGAGAGACGAAGTACTATTATGAGAGCTTTTGTGGTTTTTGGTGAAGTACAGTGATATTCTGTATTTTTAAAAGTACAGAAAATTTGAATTCCCATGTGCTCTCCATGTAAATAAAATAATTGTTAACATTTTTTTCATAGTTTCTTTATCTTGCCCTCTCAATATGGTAACACGTGCACACACACACACACAGATGCATATGCTGTACCATTTGAAAATTAATAATGGGTTCCAAAGTCATAAATAAATCAAGCATCATCTAAGAATAAAGACAATGGGAATATACTTATTTTTATAACTTATTATTATGTAGCTATATATTATATATATTTATTTTATAAGTATATTAAGTATAAGTGTATTAAAGTAAAAGTATGTTATATTTAATATACTTATTTATATAACATAAAATATACTTATTTATATAATTTTTAATATAATTATTATGTATTATTATATTATATAACATAACTTATTATTATAAGTTGTTATACTTAAGGAAATTAGCAGTAATGGTATAACACTATTTAGTAGTCATTCCATGTTTAAATACCCTAATTGTTACAAGAATGTCTTTGATATGAGCCAATCTTTGTTCCCATATTGAAATTAACTGGTGTGTTATGTTGTGTGATGTGATATATCAGGTTATAGTGTGTTGCCTCTGGTAAGTCCCTTCACATCCCTGTGCCCTTTAGGATAATCTATAATATCGTTTTGAGCTCTGAGTGTATGACTATAATTACAGGTCATTTTAGGTCTATAACTTTGTGATTTATTTTTAAGCAACAGAAAATTAGAAATGTTATGAAGCAATTTGACAGGAATTGATAAACTACCAAATAAAAGAGCACTGTATTTAAGTCAGATTTCAAATACTATCCAAACTCAGGTGTATGTCCATGGAGTTTGCAGTATTTCTTCTATGTAAAACTCAGCCATATGAAATACATATCTATCTATGGAGATTGGTGTCTTTAAATACCACTGACAACTGAGACAAGATTTGAGGCTATGGACTACATATTGAAGCTTTTTCCAACACATTAAAATTCTTACCTAGTTTGACCCTGGTCAGAAACTAAAATTTTGGACAATTGAGTTAATTTCTCATGTGAAAATAGTAATAATTTTAAGCATCTTAAAGCATTTTTACATTTTTCATTTTGTATTAACTTCAGATTTTTCAAAAAATTAGAAAAATGAGAACTCTGTATATCTTCTACTAGATCCCTCAGACATTTATATGCTGCATAGCCAAAGTACAATTCTTAAAATTACTTTGAATTTCCCTTGAGGAAAAGGGTTTATATTTTTACTTGTAGAATATCTCCATTCAGTTTCATATTAGACTTTCCAGTATACTTGTACTTTAGAAATCCCGTGCCCACTTTCCAGACTGGGTAAGATTGTTCTCTTTCACATTCTTTTTTTTTTTTTTTTAATATTTATTTATTTTGAGAGAGAGAGCATGAGTAGGGAATGGTCAGAGAAAGAGAGAGAGAGACGGAGAATCCCAAGCAGGCTCTGTGCTGTCAGCACAGAGCCCAATGCCAGCTTGATCCCATGAACCATGAAATCATGACCTGAGCTGAAATCAAGAGTCAGATACTCAACTGACTGAGCCATCCAGGTGCCCTCCTCTCTCACATTCTTATAGTTACCCAAAAGTTCTAATTCCATCTCCAATATTTTTCCTTATAAGGAACCAGAGAGTCACTAAAAATGTGGTAGGGTGGATTCAATTTGACTTTGATTTAAACTTAAGGCTTTGTTTTGGAGAACTCTTAGAACAATACGCAGGAATGAGAAAATATTAGTAAAGCATTTGTATGACATAATTGGCTGCAAATTCCATAACTAAATGTTGGCATCTTAGTTTCATCCCAGTTAGAATTTTTTAAAATTATTATTGCTCAGAAGTGCTTAAGAGATTATGGCCTTTACATTCATTTCCTTTTAAGAGCTAAAAAGCCCTGAGAATAATTTACATTCAAACTGCTTGCATTTGTTAGTTTTAAGGTGAAAGTGCAATGTTTAAATAGTGCTGGTTAGTGCTTCCCCCCCACCCCCCCCACAGCTGTGGGTAAAGTTAATCTTTCTTACATAAGCATTTCATTTTAAAAAATATGTTCTAGACTAAGCTAAGCATCCTCAAGCAAAACATTTAAAATCTAAGTGTAATTAACCTTGACTTGTGTTATGATTTATAATTAACATAGGCCTTTCAGTTGCTCTGGTTGATTTTATGAATTCTGACACTTGTCTTGATAAAGCTCGCATAGAGGGATGTTTGGAAATGGCATTGGTGAAAAGATGGCTTAAATCTAGAAATTTGGGCAGGAAGTTATGTAAATTCAATGTGCATTCATATTTTATTTTTATGTATACAATTTAATCTTTTCAAAATTTAATAGAATATTCCTTATATGAAGTTCACCATTATGTTCATCTTCCTCAGGGGATTAGTGAGATTAGGGGAATAATATTAACTCAAAGCTAAGAAATTAAACTGTGAAAGCCAAATAGGCTTCAAGGAATTGTAATGAAAGTCTATCCAAAAAAAGTTGGGGATAGGAATTAGAAAGCTTCGACATATAACTGAGTTTTTTCTAGTCTTTTCTTTTTTTCCCTTTCTTTCCTTCTTTCTTTCTTTGTTTCTTTCTTTCTTTCTTTCTTTTTCTTTCTTTCTTTTTTTTTTAATAGGGGCAAGAGTCTTTGGTTAGAATGGATATGTTTGGTTATCAAAAAACATTGTAGACTCATACTGATATTTGCATGACCTTAAAAAATATAATTAGTATGGGTAGAGGAACCAGGTATCTTTGATGAGATTCAGTTTCTTAAAGTAGATTGCTAAGCTAAAGTATAAAACATGAGGATAAATTTAAATTTATCATTGAAGAAAGCCAAAATCTACCTACATAAAAATGTTAATACCAATTAAATTATGTTAAGAATATTTAAAATGTTGGCTCAGTGGAGGAAGAGAGGGATAACAGAGAGAACTAATTCATATGTACCAATCTGGATGCGTTATCTGCTAAGTAACAGACAACTGACTAAAAATGGCTTAATGAGGAACATTTATTATCTCACATAACAGGAAGTGTGAGTATGGGAGGGAGGGCTGCAGATTGATTGATTCAGTTGCTTGACAAAAAAGCAGGAACCTGAGTTCTTTGCATCTTTCTGTTCTGCCCTCCTGGGCCTGTTGACTTAGTTCCCCACATGGTTCTAAAATGGCTGCCCACAACTCTGGGAATCCTTGTAGACATAGTGACCTCCAGCAGCAGGGGATGTTTATCCCCAACCTTTTTTATTGTTAATAAGGAGAGCCTTTCCAAGATTTCCTACACATCACAGTATTCAGAATTATACTACATGCTCTTGCTCAAACTAATTCTTGGCAATAGGAACATGAAATCAGGGATGTGGGGTGGGTCTGTTTTCCTTTCCTGAGTACCAGCATATACAGAGGAGAGGGAACACCCAAACAATAAAGGCATCCTTTTAGCAAGGGGGAAGACAGGGCTGGATTTGGGTCACTTCTACTATGGGTAGCATAATTTTCCACATCTCTAATCAAACTTCACTGTTTGGTATGAAGGCATTGGGAGGAACCATCAAATGAATTTTCTGTAAACCAATGTGGTAAACGGACTCAGCTTAAAGGCATTGAGGGAAAGAAGGAAATGGGAACTAAGGCAGTCAATGACTGAAAGTTTAGCTGTGCTGTGAGGGCTGAAGCATATCTGTATGTGACCCATAAAGGAGGGGTTAAACATCTCAAATTTTCTTTAGCTATTTTCAGAAGAGAATTTCTACTTTAAGCTGAAGAGCCTTCTGCAAAATATCTGGTCATGGATTTATGAAAAGGATTCAGAAAAAAGAATGCATTTCATGTTATCTTAATAATATGTACTATTCTGACGCTTGTTTGAAGTTGGTAAATGGAAACATGTACTTCCCAAAGAGATTTTTGCATATATACCTATATGAGAAATGTGGAGATTTTAAATACTTTTGAAATGTAAAAATACAATTCATAACTGAATCAAACTGTGTTGAAAAAGAAAAATGTGATTATTCTTTTTAGAATTCTTTTTCAAAGTTTACCTATTTATTTTGTGTGTGAGAGAGAGAGGTGTGTGTGTGTTGGGGGGAGAGAATGAATGGGGGAGGAGCTTAGAGAGAGGGAAAGAGAATCCCAAGCAGGCCCCACGCTGTTAGCAGAGAGCTCGATGTGGGGCTCAGTCTCCTAAGATCATGACCTGAGCTGAAGTTAAGAGTTGGATGCTTAACCAACTGAGCCATCCGGGCACCCCTGTGATTGATTATTCTTATCGTTTACCTTGAAACTGTGTTGTATTGCTTGGCCCATAACTTCTTGTTCTATCACTTAATATAGCAATATAATAGTAAAATATTATAAATACTAAAAAACTAGAATCCTTCATCACCCATGTATGTGTCATGAATTATATAATTCTGGTTAATTATTTGTGTATCTCCACTAGATCCTAAGCTATAATAATAGTTTCTGAACTTTTATGTAGGATGGACTTGAGACAGCAGTCCCTTTGAAGGGGAGGAATATGTGGAGGGCCTGAAGTTTTGTTTTCCCAGAACTAAAATCATCATGAAAAGTCAGAAGAACGGTGTGATGGTAGGCATGGAGGGCTGGTTGAGATGAGCGGGCCACAAGTGCCCCTCAAGGAACTCCTTGGTTTATGGTGAGCTCCTCAAAATGATGTCTGTAGTTCACTGCCATATCCCCCAGCACCCAGCTATGTGATTCTAAACACTTATTGAATGATGGAATTACCATCCTGTTTGCCAAAAGTAGTAACTAAGTAACTTGTCATATGAAGTTAGGGGTGCTGACTTTTTTGTTTTCCTAATTATAAACCTTCTAGTAAGAGGAAGGACTGATTTTTTTTTTTTTCCCTAACTCAAGTGGTCCAATTGTGCTGGGACTTGTTATTCCCCATGTGGCATAAATCTTCATGCAATTTTTTGTGAAAGGGTACAAAGGAAATAAACTCAGACTTATTTATGTCTGAAAATATCTCTGTTCTAACCTTGTATTTTTAAAAAAAAGATTTTATCTTTAAGCAATCTCTACATCCAACAGGGGCTTGAAGTTACGGAGAGATCAGGAGTCACATGCTCTACCAACTGAGCCAGCCAGGTGCTCCTCAGCCTTACATTTGATTAGATCCTTGGGTATTGAATTATCTCTTCTCTCCCTCTCTGAATCTGTGGTCATCTTCTAGCACTGAGTGCAGCTGATATATAAAATGTTGGTCTTGGGAATCGGCTTCAAAGGAGCCACCGTTGAATTCAAATAAACATCTGTCAGAGCTGATATAGCTGATAGAAAAAATAGGGTCTGCAAATTCAAAAATCACAGGATAAGTACAGGCAGCAGAGTTTAGTGGTTAGAAGCATTATCTTTGGGGGTGCCTGGGTGGCTCAGTCCGGCTCAGGTCATGATCTCACGGTTTGTGAGTTCAAGCCCCACGTCGGGCTCTGTGCTGACAGTTGAGAGCCTGGAGCCTGCTTCGGATTCTGTGTGTCTCTGTCTCTGCCTCTTCCCTCTCTGTCTCTCTGTCTCTGTCTGTCTCTCTCTCAAAAATAAATAAACATTAAAAAAAAAAAAAGAAGCGTTATCTTTGGAGTCAGCAGACCTGGTTTGAGTACTACTTCCCCTGGAGTCTTTGCTGTTTTTACCTTGGGAAATTACTTAACCTCCAAGTGTTAGTTTCCTTATGCATGAAACAACAGAGATAATAGTATCTGTATCATAATTGTGATGGTTCAGTGGGAGTGCTCATTAAACCTTTAACATGCGGGGCGCCTGGGTGGCTCAGTTTAGGCTAAGTGTCCGACTTTGGTTCACGTCATGATTTCATGGGCTGTGGGTCCGAGCCCCGTGTCAGGCTCTGTGCTGACGTCTCAGAACCCGGGGCCTGCTTCAGATTTTGTGTCTCCCTCCCTCCCTCTCTCTGCTCGTGCTCTGTGTCTCTCTTTCTCTCTCTCAAAAACAAACATTAAAAAACAACAACAACAACAACAACAAAAAACCTTTAGCATGCAAAAAGCCTTGAGTAAAATTTAACTACTATTCATTATTACTGTTATCATTAATAATAATACTTATATAAATGTCTTGATTAGAATTTATGAGCTGATTTATATAAGCACATTTTTAAAAAACTATAAAAAAGCTTAAGAACATAGAAGTAAAAATTCAAACAGCATAAATGTGAATAAAAGAAAAATGAAAAGACTTTATTGCCCTACAGCCTGACCTCACTTCCCAGGGGAAGCCATTGAGAAATACTTTAAAGTTAATTTTTATGTAAAATATATCTCAAACACTCATAAGATGATTTATCAACTTTAAACACTATCAGTTGATTCCATGCCATTTTCCATATACACCCTACTAGCCCCATTTGAGTTCATTATATTTTGGTTTTTCTATTCATTACTTTTATAACTTTGAATTATTTACATAGCCCTGTTTCTTGACCAGCAAACATTAGACAAAATTCTGGATCCCCACTGTTATCATGAGGAAATTCCTGCTCTTATCCTTTCCAGCCCCCCCCTACCCATATAACTAACTCCCAGCTATCATCAGATATGTTATTATTTTATGTTGTCAAGATATATTTATGTTCTGTTTGGTAATTATATTTATGTTTTCCATGTTGGTTAGTAGGTTGATTCTGAAAATTGAGAATCAATAGTTTTTATAATTTTATAAAATAAAAAATATTTTCTTTGTAGAGCCAAATAGTATGATTGGACCTGTGGAGAAGATATCATCTTAATGTCATAAAACTTGTGTTCATAAAAGAACATTCTAAGCATAAAGATCAAATGGACTTTAATTTTTTTTAACATTGTCAATTATTCAAAACCATGACACTATTTGTACCACAGTCTCTTCTTTATTTCTTTGTTTCTCTTGATACTTCTAATTGGTCTTCTTTTCTATATAAGAAAGACATCATATCTTAAGATTGTTTTGCTGCTTAATAATAATATTTCTTTAATATGGATCCACCATAGTAGGTAAAAGGGAACCATAGTAGAGTACAGGGGAAATAATCTGCCTCTGTTTTTTTTTTTTTTTTTTTTTAATTGCTTCAGGTTTTTTTTTTTTTTTTTTTTTTAAGGATACCAAAAGATTTTGTTTCATATAAAGACACATACAATTTCTTTGGGAATAGGCACACTTGTGAATATTAAAATAACAAAAAAATGTAAAGAAATTAAACATAATTTTGCAAATTATATATTATCGTATGATGTCCTAAAACTCAGTATTTGTGAAGATTTTAACGTGTTACACAAATTCATTAGGAAAAATACATAAATGCATTGATTTCATAAAACTTTAAGTAGACACTTCCTAAATGTATCTTTGACATTATCTATCCCTACAGAATCTCACTGATATTTATCTTCCTACACCAAAGTCTGAGTCATTTGATTGGGTTCATCTAGGTATAGCATACTCAATTATACAGAACTCTCTCCTGAGAAAAGAAGAGGGAATTAAAGAAATTAGAAGGCAACAGGTTGCATATTTAGTTGTAAAGAACAGATGGTTTAGGAAAAGTAAGTGCTTAAGTGGCCATCTAAAAGGCCCAATTAAAACTAATTTAGATTTGTCTCAGGATTTTTTTTTTTGGAAATTTTCTTTTTTTTAATATTAATTATTATTTTTTAAGTTTGAATTCAAGTCAGTTAACATATAGTGTAATAATGATTTCAGGAATAGAATTTAGTGATTCATCATTTATGTATAACACCCAGTGCTCATCCAAACAAGTGCCCTCCTTAAAGTCCATTGCCCATTTAGCCCATCCCCCCCAACCAACACCTCACCAGTACCTTACTGTCTTGATGATTACAGCTTTGTAACACAGCTTGAAGTCTGGAATTGTGATGCCTCCAGCTTTGATTTTTTTCTTTCTCAGGATTGCTTTGACTATTTGGGGTCTTTTCTGGTTCCATATGAATTTTCGGATTGTTTGTTTTAGCTCTGTGAAGAATGCTGGTGTTATTTTGATAAGGATTGCTTAATTGCTTCAGTTTTTTTTTTTTTTTTATGTTTGAAGATATATCTATGTTACCCTCACATTTGATTAGATTTCTGGGTACTGAATTTCAGATTCAAAATTAATTTCACTGAATTTGAGGTCATCATTTGGCTATCTTCTAGCATTTAGTATAACTGATAATGAATTCCCTGTGATTCTGTGTCTCATTCCTATGTAAGAAACTTGTTTTTGTTGGTTTGTTTCAATCCTCAGGAAAGTCTTTTGGAATTTTCTCTTTATTTTTGGGGTTCTTAATTTCCTAAGAGTCTGTTCATTTCTTCTGTTTGGCTGTCACTGGGACTGCAAATATGAAGTCTTATGTCTTCAGCTCTGGGAGATTTTCTTCAACTGTTTATTTGATTATTTTATGTCTGTTTCTTTTTTGTTCTTACTTTCTGGAACTTTTATTAGGTAAATATGTGCTCTTAAAGATTTATCCTCTGTGTATCAATTTTTCTTTCATATTTTCTCTCTTTAAAATTTTTTTTGTGTTTATTTATTTTTGAGAGAGAGAGAGAGAGAGAGAGAGAGAGAGACAGAGCACGAGTGGAGGAGGGGCAGACAGAGAGGGAGACACAATCTGAAGCAGGCTGCAGGCTCTGAGCTGTTGGCACAGAGCCTGATGTAGGGGCTCAAACTTGTGAACTGTGAGATCATGACCTGAGCGGAAGTCTGACACTTAACCAACTGAGCCACCCAGGCGCCCCTTTTTTTGTTTTGATTGCATAATACATAGGATCTTTTTTATATTTATCAATCATAGTTTTGGTTTCTAAGAACAATTTGTTTTCCATTTCCTTATTTTTAGGGGGTGGAGGTTGTATTATTATCTCACATATCTCTGGGAATAGCAAGTGACTTCCCTCCATGCCAGTTTAGTTGTTTTCTTTGCTTCTATTGGTCCTTCTCTTTTAGATTGTTGCTATTCCTTATATACTGTTAATTCTTGATTGTTCAGATTTATGAACAAAGAACAAGGCTGATTAATATGGGTAGGTGAGTTAGGCTTTCTGCTTTTTGCAGAGTATTCTGCATGTAGATATATTATTCCTTTTCATGGCTGCAGAGTTTTACATTGAATGGATGTGCTGGAATTTATCAAACTCTTCTTCTGCTGACTGGAAGTTAGATTCAGTCTGATTTTTGTATAATAAATACTACTGCACCAAATACCCTTGTACAGATTTTGGTGCTTATTTGTAAATAAGTTTAAAGAGACATTTCTGGGTTATAGACTATGTGCATTTGAAGCATGAATTAAGAATAATCCTGTTTATTTAGGTAGTTTCATATATATAATAGGTGTTTATATGATAAAAATGCAAAGGGACCACAGGACACAGTAAAAATTAAATCTCCTTTAACCTCTCCTCGTCTTCCCTCTGCCATCCTCATCTTACGCAACTACTGTTATCACATAGTGACTCTGTGTCTGTGTGTGTGTGAATGTGTCTGTGTGTGTGAATGTGTCTGTGTATTTCTTCTTAAAAAAATGTTTTTTAATGTTTATTTATTTTTGAGAGACAGAGAGCGAGCAGAGGAGGGGCAGAGAGAGAGACACACACACACACACACAGAATTTGAAGCAGAGTCCAGGCTCTGAGCTATCAGCACAGAGCCTGACATGGAGCTCGAACTCAGGAACTGCAAGATCATGACCTGAGCTGAAGTTGTATGCTTAACCAACTAAGCCACCCAGGTATCCCTGTGTATTTCTTCTTCTTAGGTAAATTCCTAGAAGTGGGATAGCTAAGTCAAAGATTTGAGAAGCATTTCTTTTTTACAAGTGAGTAAAATTTGTTTCTGTGAAAAATATTCATATTTGACTACTTTTAATTTGAGCCATTTGAGCCCTCCAAGCAGTGTGCCATGAGACAGGCCTTGAGAGTTCATCTCATGCCTCCTTCACTCACTTCAGCTGTTCCCAGCCCCTATCCCATCCGTATGCCAAAGGTTTTCCTGGAGACACACATTTATCTTCACCAGTATTAGAACAGAGTAGATTCTTGCAGTTCTACATTATCTCTACTTCTTCCTTCTAGTGTTGGAATCCATGGCAAATGACAGTAATAAAGAAATGATGCTTGGCTCTTTTGTTCTCTCTACAGCACAATAGAAGGTAAATGGTGCAATTAGATTTTTGCATAACAACATAAAGAGGCCAATATTTAATGATGGACAGCTTTCTGTGCTGAACAGTGTAATCACTGAAATGCTATTTGTCTTCTTACCTTTTCATTACTGTCTTTTTTGTTCAGTTCCAGTGCCTTTTACAAGCTTTCTTTTCTCCATCTGTGGACAGTCTTCGTTGAGTATATGATGTTTCTAATGATACTAATCTACAGAGAGACATATTCTCCTTATTACAGCCCTAAAAGAGTCAGAACAGTATCAAGAAAGCTTAGCATTGAAATTCTCAAAGATAGGTATTTTTTTGTATTAATTCTCATTGTAAGTTTTGGTAAACAGTGTGGAGGTTTATATTAGTAAATAAAGCAAGACCAGGTAGTAGAATGTTCATAGAATTTTAAAATTATGACAAATGGGACTGGGAACCATCTGTGCCACCACTACACTGTGCGACCTTGGGAAAATAAAAATAATATCTGTGTGTCCACTTTCTCATCTGTAGGTGTTCACAGGATGATTGTATGTATTAGAGAGATAATATATGCAAAGCACGTTATCAAGTGTTATATAAAATTATAGTCATAATGTTAAAGTGAGAAATGGACAGAACTTTTATTAAAATCATCAAGAATAACTTTTCATGATAATCTCCAACATTTCTCATTATGCTGTAGTTTTAGCTTCAGAAATGTTGTGTTTTTTTAGTTCAGTAAATGGAAAATATAAAAGGCCATTCCCTTTTTAGGATGGGGCATCTTAGTGATTCAGACTCTTATTGGCCTTAATGAATGTTGCAAGCAGCCTATTGAGACCAGAGTACAGGGTAAAAATAAAGGTGTAGTGGGAATCAAGGCCAGAAGGATGGTGAAGCCAGATTGGGAAGGGCCTAGGATACCAGCTCTAAGAAAAATAGATCTTAATTATTGAGTATTGGAATCTGTGGGACTGTCGCTTTGGGAGGGTGATATGGAATACAGAAAGATGCCAATAGATGCAACAAGAGGATGAAAGTTCTTACTGGCAAAGGATCCAGAAATATCCCCGTTTGGAAATAACTACATAAAACAGGAGACTGGCGTGTTCCCAGGTGGAGGCATCATTCTCCCAAAGTTCCTGTAGAAGTTACTCCTAACTACTCAATCTATTTCTGAGGGTGAGGTTTTGACCAGGAGTGAGAGGCTCACCTTTGCATTCTTGGGGGGCAAGGGGGGGTGGATTTCATAGCCACCTACCTTACCACACAGTAGAGTCTAGCTTGGGTTTTTCTGTTCACCAGGTACAAGAAACTGTTCCAGAATGGGTCAGCACGTCTCTGAGTCTTTACTCAAGGGAATGGGTACAATAGCTCAGCAGACCCAGGCTGTCTATTCCTTCAAGATGCAACAAAGATTTGTAAGAAGGGGGAAACACAATGATGGAGCCCAATGGACCAGTTAAGGAACAGGCTGGGAACAGTGAGAGTACTAAAGACCTTTGCCTTAGGTCAAGTATGAAGTAGCAGTGTCTTAAGTTGGAAGGTATGGTGGGAATGGGGAGATACAGTGAGATGGCAGTAACAGAGTGAGAGAAGAAACAGTATTAGATATAAAGGAGAAGTTAGAAGGAGGAGTCAGGGATTGGGTCAAGATTTCACATTCCAGTGGGAATGGAAACATCATAATGGAAATTGGGAAGAGGAGAAGATTTGGATAGTAGGGAGAAGAAAAACAGCAATGTCCACCAAGTAGTTGGAAATGCAGAAATAAATTTGATAAGGGTATTCAGAATTGGAGAGAGAGAAAATAGATTTGGAAAGTTCCTATTTATAAGTCAAGGGCAAATTTTGGTATAAGAGAAGTTTCTATAAATTATATTCCATTGAAGCAAACAGCTTGTTTTCACTGAAAAGTTTATTCACATTATACAGGATATACTCAGAGAGAGGATGCTTTTAGCAACTAGTGCTGGCTTGGCCAGTTCCATTGCCTTCCTTTAGGGCCATGGTGCAGGGCACTTGTTAGCACTCAGAAATCCTTGTTGGATGAGTATGTGGAGCCACACTGTCTGGCATACCCTGAAAGCAGCAGTTTGCACAAGGTGAGAGTCATCAATATTGAATAGTCACCTACTTACTTAGTCACCAAGTATACTAGGGGTGCTCTGCTTTGCTGCACATTAGAATCATCTGGGGAGCTTTTAAAACATCCTGAGGCCAGGCTACAATCCAGGCCAATTAAGGCCCTCCACTCCAGGTGATTTTAATGTGCATCCAAGGGTCAGAAACACTGCCACATATCTCCCCTGAGAAGCATGATTGATGCTTACCTTACGATACTGTCCTCTCAGAAACTGCCCTGTGGAATTTGTTGTGTAGGCATTCGCTCCATGTGAACCTCCTTATACTACACTATAGGGTAGTATAGATAGATGTGGGAGGTGAAGAGGAGACAGTGGGCCTGAGAAAGTCAGAGAGGGAAGAAGAGAACCATGAAAACACGATGTCATAGACACCAAGAGAGGGGACTTCCAGGAGCGTGAGTTGGTCATCAGTGTCAATCACTGATGTCCAATGTTGTGGCAATTTAGGGATGGTAAGGAATGAGAAAAAGCCAGAGAGTGTTGCATCGAGTTTCAGTATAGTGATGTGGTTGGAAGCCAAACTGCAAAACAGGTAAAGACACTGGAGTCATGGAGGTATTAAGTGTAGACAGAGGCAAGAGACTAGCTACACACGTGCTTCGCGCTGTGCTTTAGCTGACCTGCACGTCGTTGTGCTCCACAGTGTTCAAAGACTAAAAAAATTAGCTTTCAATATTTAAAAATTGGGAGGTTTCACATAAAACATAATTTTTTCTTTCTCTTGAAAAAAACTGGGAGATCTGACAACAATGGCCTTTGCTTCCTCTTGGCAACAATTGGTTGTCCATTTTAGAAAATAATGTGCTTTCTTGACCCCCTGTCCCTGATGGTTATCCTTTCTACCAGCTCATTTCTCTTACTTGCATGACCTCGGTGGCTGCTGTAGGAGAGTGATTTTGGGATTTGGATTTGATCCAAATCTGTCACATGGTTTGTCAGAGAAAGGGAAAAGAGGGGCCCTGAGCATCACTGGAAGAGGGCAGGGAGAAGTCTGTGTAGAGGCTGTTGTGGGTGAGAAGGGAATTGGAACAGGTAGAGGGCAAAGTGGAATAAAGGAAGAGCCTCTCCAGACATTTGGGGGAAGAGAGGAAGAGAAGATGAGAGGTGTTTCTTAGTCTTAGTATCACAGGTTCATCACTATGAGTCTGGTGGAGAACACAGCACTAGAGCCTGGGAAACATGGAAAAGATTTGGAGCAATCATAATAGGAACTAATGAGAAGATGCCCAAACTTGGAGTGCAAGGTGAGAAACTGGCCCTGAAAAGTACTGACTACGTAAAGATTTCTGGGCTTATTTAGAAACAGCTCTTCCTTATTTATTTGGAGACAATGGTTTTAAAATAGAAACTTTTATTTTGTAGCATTTGAAGTCATGTTATTTTAAAACTCATCTTTTAAAAAATATAGTTTCAAGGGCATTAAAGAGTAGGTCCCATATAAACCATGAACAACATAATAAAGCTTAACTGCTTTTATAATGTTCACATTTTATGGTAACTTGATTGTATGTTGCAAAGTTTTCTGTTCCATTATTTTTCCAATGGTAGTGCCATTTTTATTAAATTATGTAGAGGAATGGTTTAAAAGCACTTCTGCCAAAATATTCAAATGTTGTGGTTCAGTGCCAATATTTCTGTTTGACTAAACCCTTTCAGATAACATAAAAGCAATTTGTTCTTATTGAATGGAACAAATGTTTGTTTGTTTCTTAGGGATTTTTTTTTGTTATTCAGGTCTGCTTATTTTTAGAGATGGAAGGCATTGTATAAACTGAAATGGTGTTGCATCAAAATTATCCTTCATCAATTTGTTATACACCACTTATTTTTAATTGATGCTGGCAGCTCCTAGGCTGTTCATGGGTAAATTTGTTTTGCTGATTTAAGTATTTGGAGATTGTTGCATGGAGTCTGGAGAGCATTACAAATCCTGAATCTGTATTTGAGGAGACTATGGCTTATAGAAAAACAGGAGGGTAAAAATCATATTGTTTCATTGAAGACTTTATGAGTAGGGATAAGATTTATTTTCATAGAGTTTACATGTCTGTCTTTTTTCCTACTCTTCAGAATCATCTTATATATTCATTTGTACCATTTAATTTCTTCATGTGGAGAGAAAATTTTCTATGATTTATGAGACAGTCTCAGAAATAGTTAATTAAATTACATAATTTGAGAGATGTTGTATGTTGGGGTTTCAAGGGGGCCATTCAGTCAATTCCATCTCCCCTCTGAGTTCTGAGCCAACTGAGAAATAGACACAGGAAATGGACAATGATAATAAAACACAGAAATAAACATGGGAATTTTATTATGGATAAAACTGGAGAATGTGGGGCCAAAATGAGGGCTTCCTACTCCCTCCCCAACAAGTTTCGGACATGAATGGAGGATGGGTTGGGCCTGCAAAGTGGTATTTCCCCTGCCATCTCCTTGAAGTACTATGGCCCACTCATACCTGTTGGGCTTAGAGAACCTGAGTGAGAGGCCACTCGTATGTAGCAGCCTTGAACCCTTTGATCCATCCAATGGTGAAAAGTGAACTACTGAACATCAGGCTCTCATCACAAAACACAGAGGAAAAATGTCCCTCCTACTAGAAGCCAGTGAGTAGCATCCATGTAGCTACAGTGTCTACAGCTAGAGCAGAAGTTCTCATTTTGTGAACCAGCAAGAATGTGAGGATGTGAAAGGAAGGTTCCACTTACACTGGGAAACTCCGTTCCTATGGACCTACAACTCAGTGCCATACTGCACAAAATTTTATAATTAGGGATTACTTCTCTGGACTATTCCTTCTTTAATTCTTGTGATTCATTTAAAATGAATTTGATAGAAGGAAAAGGACAGTCCTATATAAAGTCATGAGAAACACCATACTATGTGTCAGGTAGGTTTTTTACATGTTGAGAAAGGATATAGCATGAAACAGAATTGTTTGTACCTTCCTTTCCTTTCCTTTCCTTTCCTTTCCTTTCCTTTCCTTTCCTTTCCTTTCCTTTCCTTGTTCTTCTTTTCTCCTTCCCTTTCTGGTTGTCACTGGTGAGGCAGGTAGCAAATCTACTACCCTCTGTGTCCCTACCCCAAACCCAAAGCTCATTTCTGTGCTGGAATAACTGGGCAAGATGCTTTTTCTACTTTCAAAAAATGTAGTTTTAAGGGCATCTGCTGGCTCAGTTCATTGAGCATCCGACTCTTGATTTCTGCTCAGGTCATGATCCCAGGGACATGGGATCAAACCCCATGTTGAGCCCTGTGTTGGGCTCTGCACTGAGTGTGGAACCTTCTTGATTCTCTCACCCTCACCCTCTGCCCCTCTCCCTCACTTGCACTTGCTCTCTCTCTCAAAAAAAAAAAAAAAAGAACAGAAAAAAAGCAACATAATTTTATACATTTATCAGTTGCCTACATTTTATTTGATGAAACATGATCTAGTGGCAACCCAAAGCACACACAAATGATGATAAGTTGAGCTCAGAGTTATCCTGTCTCCTACCCCTGTCTGCTAGTCTTCAGACTAGCCTCCTCCAATTACTTTTTCTACAGTTTACCAGAAAAAAACACCCAAATTATATGGAAAAGTGAGAGAAGGACAATTACAAAGTTCACAGTGATTACCTTTGGGTGGGTGAGTGGAAATAGTCAGAGGAGTAATTGGGGAAGGTCTTATGGGCCATCAAAGGCACTGGTAGATATTTTTAAATTGGGTAGTAAGTACATGCATATTAATTTTTACTGGTATCTTTCTACCTTTCACAAATATTACTTATATCTTTTAAAAATATCTTATCATTTGGAATTATAAATCCAATTTTAAAAAGAATCCAAATCATCTGTCTTCTTCACTCTCTAAAGCCTCTGTTCAGCTTCTAAGAATATGAATTTAAGAATTCTGTCATATACTTTGCATATGATGCTAAATTAGTCGATATTCTGGTTGCAAGTGACAGAAATCCAGTTCAAATGATTTAAGCACCCACTCCCCCAAAAGAAAAATAATTTGTTGACTTACATAACAAAGAAGGACAAATGTGCCCTCAGTTGTGGCCTGGCCACATCCATAAGTTCAAACAGTATGGATTCAGAGAACAGTGTGGATTCTCTCTTTTGTCTTTCTCAATTATGTTACTCTTTGCATTTTTGCTTTAGTTTTTCTTATTACAGGTGACTTCAGGGGCTTAGTCACTTAAGTGTCTGACTTTGGCTCAGGTCACAATCTCATAGCTCACGAGCTCGAGTCCCGTGTCGGGTTCTGTGCTAACAGCTCAGAGCCTGGAGCCTGCTTCAGATTCTGTGTCTCCCTCTTTCTCTGCCCCTCCTCCACTTGTGCTCTCTTCTCCCCACCACCCCCCCCATCAAAAATAAATAAAAATTACAAAAAAAAATTTAAGAACTAAGTGACTTCATCTACCTGGCCAAGGAAGACAGTCATGAGACTCTAGCTCATACTGCCCTTCTAACTTGAGATTCTAGGGGAAAATAAACATCTTTCCTGATAGCCAGAGCTTGCTATGTAATTTGTGGGGTCTCTTGTTCAGATGCCAGGAAAAAAGTGTCATTAAAGGTACTAAAATATAAAATATTATTTTGAATTCTGTATTGTCTTTAAACTTGTCATTGTGTTTTTAAAAGTTTCTTATATAATGTTTTTCCAAGTAAAGAAAAACTAAAATGTTAAGAATGAGTATGAATCTAACCATTTATCATATTGTATGATGCTAGTTTTCAATGCAAATATACGAGCATTTAATTCATAGTTGGAAGCACTAAAATTATACAATTTATAATTCATACGTGTAATTCATATATATTCTGTTCTTACCAGACCAATGGAATTGTTGTATAAAATGAACTCGACTGCTTTTATTTTACTTCTTGATACACTCACATTCCACTTTTGCCCTTCAGCTTAGCAATGAATAAGGAATAACTGAACGGAAGAGGAACTATGAATTCCCTATCTTTCCTTTCCTTCTGTGTCATCGTTTTAGTGAGTTTGTTTAGTAAAGGGAAGTGACACAAGTAAGAAAGGATATGATGAAGTTATCTGGTTTTGTTTTGTAAAGTGCCATTGCCTTTTTTCTGCATTGGAAGCAAATTCTGGTTCAAATGGGAAGTGTGGTCTCTTGGGTCTGTCAGCACCCCCACTTATTCAGTTTTAAATGTAACATACTTACCTTGTCCTTTGAGTCTCACAGAACTGCTACACATTGTGGGTCTACTGGAAGGCTGTGTTTATGGGTCATCATAAATGCTACTCTGCAAATAGAGTGTGTAGTTTCTTTGCTCATGTGCATGCCCTGTTGTCCTGTAGGACTTCACTTATAAAGCACAAGTTCAAAGATAAAATTATTGAGAATTTAAAAATGGCAATAACAGACCATTAAACCAAGTATAGGATGCTTTTGAGTTGACTGAAGAGGTCTTTTTGGATGAACAGGTTATACACACCAAGCCAGATCTGCTGGTAGACTTGACAGGGATTCCGATTGGCCTAGTTTTGGTTATGCGTCTATTCTTGAACTTACCACTTGGTCCAGTGTATGGAGCATTCCAATGGGTCAGGCTTTGCTCACCTGTCTGCAGCTAGAGCCAAAAATAGGGTGTTGTCAGCCTCCCCAACTAGGAGGAGTAGAGGAGCGCTTCATCAAAGACCAGATAATGGGCAGACAATGCATATTTACTGTAAGGGGCTTTACATCAGTCTGCTTCACTTTCCTCTCCTGCTGGGGCTCCTCCTCAAACACCCCACACTGTTGTCTCAGGACCTTTTTATCTTTTCTGGGACATACCAAGTTCCTGTATGGCTGTGCTTTTGCACGTGGTCTTCCTTTTTCTTGCAACGTTATTTCCTCTTCCCCTGGAAAACTTTAACCAATTCTTTAATACAGTTCAAATTCACTGCCTGTCTGGGATTGGCTCTGACATCCTTGGGCAGATTAGTTGCTCAGACCTTAAATATTTACTGTTCTTTGTTTTTGAGTCACAGCACTATTGCTTCTATTCCAAAGTATTTATTTTTTTGTCTTCTAACCCCAGTAGATTCTGGGCTCCTTGAGAGCAGGGTAGGCTTATCCATTTCTTCAGTGTTCAGTGTAGAGCAAATGCCTGTTATGTAATAGGTCCTAGATAAGTGTCAAATGAAACACAGCGAAAAGCTGGTTATATAAAATAGTGTTTTCAAACTGCCTTCTCTAATATTAACCTTGTACCCCAAAAGGGTGCTTTCATAAATGAATCCCATATTTGATATATCATTGGGTGGCATCGGAGACTTTTCAGATTCTTTTTCTCTCAAGCACTGGGCTGTTTTCTGAGTGAAGTGAAACATCTCTTGGTTAAAACTTTCAGAGGGAACAACTAAATGCAAAACTTAGAGAAGCAACGTTTTGAATTCAGATAAATTTCCAGATCAATTCAGTCTATTTCCTAAAAATCAAACACACTGTTTAAGGGTTGATACTGGGATTGTTGGTGTTGATGACAAGCAGTGAACACTGTGTCCCACCTTGCCCATGGGCAGATCAGCCTGGACTCTGGAGCTACATGTGTCAGGGATGTGAGACCAGTCACACATCACCTTTGTCATGATTTTCATTCTCACATCATTATGCTCGTCTGTAGTGGCGCTGTCCGGGGAATGCCGGAAAGCACATGATATGATCCAGTGCTTACTTTGAGATTCCCCTGCCCAGTTCCACGTATTTGGAGGCCCTATTCTAGCACATGTCAAGATGAAAGGACCTTTGAGAAATTTGCTCCAGGGAAGGTGCAGCCATTGAAACAATGTAGGCAGTTGCCTTGTGTTAGAAATAGGGGTAAGCTAAGAGTCTGGAAGGCTCTCTGAAACTGAATGTGTATAATTACTGGATTCCAACAAAAAGGACAAAAAATGGAGCAAAAGTGAACAAGATGAAAGCAGCAGTAAACAAAATCACATAGAAATAAATTAAAAAATCAATGATGTGAACATGTGGATTGTATAAAGAGTAAAAACCAATAGAAATATTATAATATAGAATTGTGAGAGGAAACCCTTATTGTCACAAAATCTCAGTTCTGCTTAGCAAAATCTTGATGCATTTCTTTTGACTATACTTTAGGTATAATCTTTAAATATTGACTTCTCTGCAAGGAAATGAAACATACATAGATTTTTATACAGTTCTGTTTTTTTTTTTTTTTTTTGGACATTTTTTTCTTTGGACAGATCACACTGCTAGTTGTTATTTGCAGTTTGACATTGTATAAAGTGCACAAATAGCTCCATGTTTTGAACTTGTTTTCCATTGTTCCATAACGATAAAAACAAGCTGATCAAATAGACCCTTAAATATAAACTAATATGGAGTTTATAATTAAGAGGCTGCTGGAATTTTGAAGACATATAAAAATTGAGCAGGTCATGTGTCTGCTCCCATATTTCTAATGCAAATGGTTTTTGCATTTATTGATTCAAAAAAAACATTCGCTATCCATCATACCTCTAGAAAACTGTAAACTATGATTAATGCATCTTGTAAACATTATATTTGATTGGTCATGATGCCATATCATCATAGAAAAATTAATCACTTAAATCAATATTGAATTGAGATATATGGTTAGAATATTTAAAAACCCTCTGTCTTTAATCATTATTTGGTGATTTTTCTAATTCTAAAAGAAGATGAATGTTGTATCAGCTAATGACATCTGATTCAGGGCATCTTGTAACTAACAGCCCCTAAGGAGAGAAAGTCCACTTCTGGAGGTTTTTTTTTTTTTTTTTTTTTTTAAATTTTTTTTTTTCAACGTTTTTTATTTATTTTTGGGACAGAGAGAGACAGAGCATGAACGGGGGAGGGGCAGAGAGAGAGGGAGACACAGAATCGGAAACAGGCTCCAGGCTCTGAGCCATCAGCCCAGAGCCTGACGCGGGGCTCGAACTCACGGACCGCGAGATCGTGACCTGGCTGAAGTCGGACGCTTAACCGACTGCGCCACCCAGGCGCCCCTCTGGAGGTTTTTTTAAAGGTAAAGGGAAGAATGTGACAAAAAAAAATTAGAGGTGCCAGAAAAAATAGACTATAAGTTTATAGTAATGAATGTGAAGTTTTCCTCTTACATGGCAACAATAATCTATCACCTCCCACACCCTTCTCTGATGAAAAAAACTAATTGTCCTCAGAGATAACATCTGCTAAATATAGTGTCAGTATAACAGGTTGTTAGAAATGTGTTAAATAGCACATTAATTAAATTGATACCCATGCATTTTTAAGACTTTAAAAAACTTCCTATTAAATGGTGGCATACATTTGAAGAAATATGTAGCTGTTTTTGTAAAGTGGAGATACCCTGCATCCAAAAGTGATAGAAAACGGTCATTAACTTAAGCTGAAAATTAAAAAAAAAGGTAAAACTCATTTTTTTAACCTCTTGATACTTCATTACTAGCAAAAGAAAGTGATTTCTTGGGGTGTGGGAGAAGTTGAGGCGAACAGTTGAGTGCTCACGGGCTTCGTATATCCAGGTGCATGGGCAGTACATGCGATCAGTGAGATATTCAACATTGTTCTACTATTATTAAATTTTACACATACATGAACCCCAGTCATACATGCAACAGAGGGTTTCTGTGTTCAGGATTTGCCACCATTTAGCCTTGCCTTTACATTTTGGAATTCTGTAATTAAAGTTATCCCTTTATTTGTACAATCAAATATTAAGTATAGGACTTTTGAACTGGTCTGTTTCAGAAAATAGGTTTAAGAGGAGGGGTGAATTCCCTAATTTCACTTGGCTCTAAATGCAGAATTCCAGTCTATACATATATTCATACTAGTAGGTGCTCTGCAGAAAAATAGCTCTGTGTGTACCGATTTTGCAGAAATCCCTGGTAAAACGAAGTTAAACATGTTTCTTCAGCATGCGACTATTTAGAATGTATGGTATGAGTAAAGTGCATTGTGACTGTCTGAGAGGCAGACATAGTTCTTAGCACTGACCTTAGTGTTAAGGCCATGAAACCCTGGACAGCAGAATCCTTCACTGTAGGATGGAGGCATGTATTACTTATAGTCAGTTTCCCTGTTTGTGAAGGTCTTCATATACCTCTGGTGAGGGTTAGAATCTGAACTGTGAGTGAAAAAGTGACACCTGCCTAGTAGGCCGGGTCATGGGACCCTCACCCAGGAATCTAAAGTGCTTCCTTACCACACAGGATAGACTTTAGAAGGAATGGGTCACCTGGATACTTATCCTTAACAGCACAAATCAGGAATGGAAGAGGCTGGGTGAGGTACATGAGGACCCTTTTTCCGTGTCACATTTTGAGCTGTTCTTTCAGCTTCATTGAATTTATTCTATAGTATTTATATTCTCTATTTTTCTTTTTTTCTTTTTCTCTTTTTTCTTTTCTTTCTTTTTTTCTTTTTTACAGTAACCTATCAATTAATAATTAATACATCAGTGAATGGATGGTGAGGGCAAACCAGGCCTGATCCTAATGGAGGAATTGAGGCCAATTCCTTTGGTCTGAGGAGGTTGAACAATCTAGAACAGTCTTTCATTCAGTCTGTGGAGCTTTCTTGTGCCATATACGCAGAGCTCTTTCATCCAACGTATCACCTAGATATACTTTGAACTGCTTTTCTTTCATTGCTGCCCATTTTTATGGGTGAGATTCCAGATTTCAAATAATTCTGTTTTACCAAATAAAAGAAATTAACATCTTTACTAAGATCTTCACTAAGATCTTAAATGTTTTCCAGTGTTTCTCTAATACTATTTCTACCCCTGATGACGATATTTGTGGCAGTGGTTTGTGTCATCAGGTTATCTCTAAGCACGGTTCTTGCTTGGCCCTCTGCAAGGTGCCTACCAAGGGCAGTCAGTTAGGGGGTACACCATCTGTAGAGAATTTAAGAATACTAAGAAAACCAGGTGGGTCTGCTTTCTATTGTTATGCTTCAGTGAGTTTAAACAATGCCAGTAATAGGAATAGTCCTACCTTCAGGGGCAGATACACCTGTGCCCCCCCACCCCCACCCCCGCCCAAGCAATGTTCCCTATTAAAAACTGTTGGAGAAACCAAACATACTTTATATATCTTATGCTTTCCCATCCTAATTTGTCTCAAGGACAACTTAATTTCTCTTATTTGGTAAAACAATTATTTGAAATCCGGAATCTCACCCACAAAAATTTAAAACTGGCTTCTCATTGAGTTGCTTCTTGATTACTGAAGGAAAAATGCCTATGCCTATGTAATAAAAACCACTAAACTTAAAATACATGAAATCTGAGGCTTTTCTTTGTTTTAAGACAAGCAGCATCATACTGTAGAATTTACTCTTTTTTAAATATTATTTATTTATTTATTTTGAGAGAGACAAAGACAGCATGAATGGAGGAAGGGCAGAGAGAGAGAGAGACAGAGAATCCCAAGCAGGCTCTGTGCTATCAGCTCATGGAGCATGATGCGGAGCTCCAAGTGGGGGTCGACCCTGTGAAACCCTGAGATCATGACCTAGGCTGAAACCTAGACTCTGAGCTTAATGGACTGAGCCACCCAGGCGCCCCTAGAATTTACTCTTGAATGCAAAGACCTTGTTGTAGTGGTGACTCTGATGGTGATAAACCATTGAGACCTCAGGCATGGCATCAAGCCTCTGAGCCTCAGTTTCCCTCTTTGAAGGTCAGCCTGATGCTGTCAAAGGTCATTAATGAAGAAACCAGGTTATTAACAACATGGTCATTTTAACTAATTATGCAAAATTAAAAATTTTAAAAATCTGGGTTAAAGGAATAATAATTGATTATATAAGCCATTACAGTCTTGTTCATTTTCAGAAAAAAAAATGGAAGTTCTACTAACTCCTAAATACTAAACTCCGAATTTCTAGAACTCTCAAATACTAAACTCAAACTTCTAGAATTCAAATGGGAAGAGAAGGAATTGCTTCATGAACCAGAACTTCTCCTGCAGATTTTAGGAGGTAAAACAACAACAACAACACAACAACAACAACAACAACAAATCTAGAAAGGCATGATGTTCACAGATGGCAGGTGCTTTATAATCAGGCTGAAATTAGTCCACTGTGAGGATTTTGCTACTCTGCCTCTGTACCTTACCTCATTGTTTTTTAAGTTGCTCCCAGGTCTCTTCCCTATGTTGGAACCCTACAGAGCATACAAAAGCACTCAATATTCATGGTGGCCATAACTGAATTGTTCTGGTTTTCACCTGTGGTATTTTAGATATAGTTCCAAAGATCTGTGAATGAATGGCATCTGCTTCTTTTCCAGTGATTGAAAAGACTGGTTTTTCTTCATTCACGTAAGCATTGATTCATGCCATTGTTGGGGTGGGATAGAGCAGGGAGTAAGTTCTCTAATTTGAGGAGCTTGCCTTCTTCTCACGGGATGGGGGTAGGAGAAAACAGATGGAGTCAAGATGTGCAGATGTAGGTTTTTGATTCATTTAGAGTCCTTGCATAATAAACCTTTTATTCTAAACATTGAGCACAGCGATGTGAGAGTAATGTACTTTTGGGGGTCAAAAGTTCCTACAAATATTTCCAGATGTCAATTAGACCTAAGAGTTTTGACTTAGACTGAACAGTCTGTGTGTCTTTCAAGTCAGGCCAGTCCACACTCTCCCTAGGCCTGGTCCTTGTCACTTTTCCTAAGCCAATTCAGTCATTTCATCTTCTATATCAGTGCTTTCCATGCCTGGCTGTACCTCACAATCATGTAAGAAATCACTTAAAGTACTAGTTAAAAATACACATGTGTATAAATAATACACACACATATATATAGTATATATATTTTACATGTTATATATAAATTAAAAAAAGATACATTTCTTCTCTTAGATATACTCTAAGTTACTAGGAATGAGGGAATGAAGGTCTTGGGATTTGTGTCATTCATAAAGTGCTCCAGGTGATTCTAACTAAGCCAGTTGGCACCATTTTTCAAATCAGATTTTAGGAACTATTACCAGATTCGTCTTTCTAATGCAAAGATTTCTTCAATGGTCTCTTATGAATGCTCAGAACTTTACAGTATAAAGTATAAGGTATTTGAGAAGTCTTCCCACCTTTCCAACCCCATCTTTGATTGCTTCATTACTGGTACTTTATGCTTCAGTCAGACCTGCCTACTGACGTCTCCTCGGATGCCATCAACACGCCTGCGTGCATGTCTTCCTTGTGTCTTTCCACAGGTGCTCAAGGTCTTCTTCCCTTTTCTCCAGGTCTTCACTTTTTTCAAAGCCCAGCTCTAGTACCATCTGGGACATGAGAACCTCCCTTTTTGGACTCTCTTAGTCTTGATCATTTGGGTCACTCATTTGTCATGTGTAGTCCTTCATGAGCACAAAGTCTAGTTCAGTTCTTGGAAAGGTTTCTAAGTGCCTGGGTACACATGCCATGCCATTTATAGCATTTCATTAATGATAAACAAGTAAAAAACATTTGCCAACCTTTTTAGAAACTAATGTTTGTATTTTGTATTTCAAAAGACATTGTGTAAATAACAGTGAAGGCATGCATCGTACCTGTCTTAATCACTAAAATCGTGCTCAGTGTCTGGCATATAAATTATTTGTTGGACAAAGTTAGGAAAAAGCCTATGTTGTCTCAAGACCTTTGGTGTTGCTTTTTGTTAATTGTTCTGTGCCTGCTATAATGAGGGTTTGAAGCGTTGGTTTTCACTCTTGTGTTCTCATTATTTCTTTTTTAGCACACGGTGGGAGTTTAAGCTGCCCACTTGACACCATGCCTAGTTCCTGTCCCAGAACCAAGCAGTTTATCATGACTTCAGAAGGCAAGCAGAGTAACCTGAATTACCACGTTATTAAAGTAATGTATAAACCTAGAGGCTACTCTACAGCAAACATTCCAGCAGCTCAAAAAACTCACTGTGCTCCATAAAACTGATCTTGTTGGCTCTCTGGGCTTGTTTATTATTACGGACTTTAGGGCAACTTTGAGAATCTGACCATGGTTCACTAGAGAAATTTCTGTTTTATATTCTTTCCGAGCACACGAACTTAAATTCTTCTGATTTTAATTTTGTTCATGCCTCATAATATATTCTCTCTTCAGTGGATATCATCTTTCTGATAACTGTCAGAAATAGCCCTTGTTATATCTGAAAGTAGATATTTCATTGACTGTCATAGTAAATCTTCAGGAAAAAAGGTACTTGGAGAAGCAGTAGCCTATACGTTTCTGAATTTAGAAAGCATCTTTTGCTGTCAACCCTGTGTTGTAAATATTCTTTGGTAACACAAATGCCTGTGTGAATGGCAGCCAGACTTTGCTTATTTGGTGTAGATATTTATTAGAAGCTGAAAAATGGTTCCTTGACATATTTTACTAAACTACACAAGGAATACAGTATGATTCTAAATGGACTCTTGAGATTTAGGCTCTTTTACCCAGAGCTGAAAGCGTAACCCTGGATATTTTCATTGGCAGCAAATTTTGGCTTTGTTCATTTATTCAGCAGTTATTTATTGAGCATCTTTTCTAGGTCAGATACCACTGGAGGACCTGGGGTACAAAGATGAACAAGATAGGTACATCTTTGTCCCATGGAAGTCACAGTTTATTCAGATAGACATTAAGCAGAGGATTATATTAGTAATGACTTCATTACTGTTGTGATGGTGGTATAAAGTAAAAATCTAGTGTACAATGAGAGAATATAATGAGAGCCCCCAATCTCATTTGAGGTGGTGAGTTGGGGTGAGGGGTAGGAGTGGGATTCAGAAAAGTCTTCCCAGAATGGGTCTTCTTTAATATAAGGACTGAAAAAATAAATGGGAATTAGCAGGGCAGTGAGAGCAGTTGCCAGTGCCACAAATGGAAGAATGATGAATGCTAATAGAAATGACACACTTCTGACAAAATCTCAATTATGCTTATCTAATCCTATTTTATAATTGTTCTGTCACTGATACTGGGTAAGAAGGATTGTATGATCTGTAAAACCTGGTTAAAATAACTATATTAGAAAGGACTGGGCTGCTTTTAAGGAAACTTTGAAGGTCAGGAGATGAGGCAGAGATTGTAATGTTCACAAGAAGATGCCTACCATACACATCACATGAGGGTTCTAACTTATTCTAGTAATTGTTTACACTAAACAGAAAAAAATTTTTCTTTGATATATTTCTTGACATATGAGGATTATAACATATTTTAGTATTATCAGTCAAGTTGTACCTGATATGTTACCCAGCTCTAAGATTATGCTTAACATTTTTGGTATTTAATAAGGTAACTATTGCATTGTCCATATGTCCAAAATAAGAAAGAAATAAAGACATCAGGAAGGAAAATGAGACAGAGACAGAAAGGAAATAAAAGCAAGATAATTAAACTTAACACAAGTTATGTTGTGAAAAATGTGTTTAAAATCAAGTAACATCATTTTTCATTTTTGTTCAGAAATTTAA
This sequence comes from Panthera uncia, assembly GCF_023721935.1. Lineage (NCBI taxonomy): Eukaryota > Metazoa > Chordata > Mammalia > Carnivora > Felidae > Panthera > Panthera uncia. The sequence continues at coordinate 63,591,825 of NW_026057580.1, read as the reverse complement.
ATGATCATTAAGACTGGAATTATTCTATATTCACCAGAACAATAAACATGTTGACTGGAAAATACTGTAGAATTTTCTGTATCCCTCAATTTGGAGCCACTGGTATTTTAGGTGAATCTAAAATACAGTTCTTAAGGGAAATTTACTTGTGTTTCCTCCCAATTATGGACGCAGTGCCAGGTTTAAGGGCTTAGAGAGAGAAAAAGGAACAAGCATTGCAGTTGCCATCAGACGTGGGCTGGGACTACAGTCATCTGATCTAGCCACTTGATTTATGCTATTGAATTTAATTCTAATAGCAACTTCTTTTTACATGTGGGAAAACTCAGGCTCAGAGAGCTTAACTAATTTGCTGAAGTATTTGAACCAGGATTCAGATGTAATACAGAGCCCATTTTATTTCTTGTAAATTAGAGAAAAAATGTTTTTTCCCCTCTAGAGAAAGAATGCCTGATTTTCCTTATTATTCTGGATTAGCGGCTGTCTATAAAATGCTGAGAGGTCTCATAAAGGTAAACTTACATCTGGTGTGTGGTTCAAAGAGAATTTTCTTAACTAGATGGTAAAATGTTCCTTAAAAGAGATGAGTGTAGAAACAGAACTTGGATTGCTAATGACTTTCTTGTTCATATTTACTTTAGAGTCTTACTTTTTTTCATTACAAATGTAAAGATGTTGACTCTAGAAAAGTAGAAATATAAAAGGGCATAAAGAAAAAAAATCAGAACATGCTGCAACTCAAAGACAACCATTTCATTAACATCAGCATTTCCTGCTAACATTTTCTGCATATTCTTTTTTTTTTTTTTTTAAACGTTTTATTTATTTTTGAGACAGGGAGAGACAGAGCATGAACAGGGGAGGGTCAGAGAGAGGGAGACACAGAATCTGAAACAGGCTCCAGGCTCCGAGCTGTCAGCACAGAGCCCGACGCGGGGCTCGAACTCACGGACCGCGAGATCATGACCTGAGCCGAAGTCGGCCGCTTAACCGACTGAGCCACCCAGGTGCCCCCATTTTCTGCATATTCTTATGAATATATGTTCCCAGTGATACAGTCATACTAAATATAAAATTTTGTCATTTTCACTTGACACTCTAATATAATTTTTATCCCTTGCTAAAAACTACTCGTAAAAGTAATTTTAATAGATGCATATTATTCCATTGTGTAACTTAGAAACAAGCCAAGTGAAATATTCACTTATACAGCAATTATTATGACTCATGGTTAGAACTATTAAGGTAAATATAAAGTTAAAATTAAATCTTTTCTTTTGGTGAAAACTTTTAAAAAAAAATAACGAACTTGCTTTAGATTAAGGCATTTGCCAAATGGGATAAATTCATAGTAAACCTGGTAGGTCAGGGTTTCTTTCATCTAGACCTTCGGAGAAAATTTGAATCTAGTTCTTTAAACTTAACTGTAATTTGGGACAGGGCATTGCTCATCTTTCCTGCATATAAAGGCTTTTTATTCTTTCACATTTTGGTTGGATAAAGCAAAGAATTTAGCAATTATAGAAAATAACATGCGTATCCTTTTTCTTGACTTTTAATCAGTATTTTATCCCAGAAAACCTGAAACATGAAGAACCACTTTGTGTATAGTTCTGCCTATTGACCGATTTTTGTTTGTTTGTTTGTTTTTGTTTGTTTTTACCTGGCTACTGAGTCAAGAGCATAGATTCCAGAATTAGACTGAGGTCACATTCTGATTCTCTACTTAAGCACTGCGTGAATTTGAGCAAATGACTCAACCTCCAACCTCATTTTTCTCACTTATGGTGTGGGCGTAATAAACATTGCCTAGCTCAGGGGACTCCTGTCAGGATTAAATGAATCCATACACATAAAGCATTTACAATGTTGCTGGTACACTGCAAGTTCTCAATAAATATCAGCTATTATTTTGTGATTATGCCCTTATCTTTCATTTGGTAGCAAAGATTTGGTTAACACACCATTTTCAGCTTAAAGCCTAATCTGTTCTGTAATGCCTTTAAGGGCACAGAATCTGCATTCCTCAGGAAGGCTACCTGTTCTTTTAGTTCATTACCTTGGTCAGATGTCTATTTCTAGAGGTTTATTTCTGAGATTACTCTTTGGTTTAGTTGCTATTTTGATTATCGATAATATAATTTGGGACTTTGGAACTCACTGAATGGTGTAAGACGTCCCTCAAGAAAATGGAGCTGCCAGTGTAGCTATCACCAGCAGAACTCTGCCTGCCCCAATCTCTGCCTGAAGGGAAAGAGGAAAGCAGGAACTGAGGATAATGGTTATGCTAGTCTGGTTAGAATAAAGGACTTGTTGTAGGGACGATGGGATACGAGTTGGCAAATGGAGGTTGGCATTAGATTGTAGAGGGCCTTGAGTGCCTGGGTAAAGCCACTGGATTCTGTTCTTTGGTTTATGGAGAGTGATAGGATGGAGGAAGGACATTTTTCCAGAGACGCTGGAGTAGGAGTCACCTGTCTCCTAATTCTTATGTTCTTAAATTCATTTCCTTCTCAGTTAGAGAATGTAGGAGGTCATTGTGTTCACATCCCCACTAGTGTCCAAGTAGTCTAGTCACTGAGGAAGGTATTTTTTGTGAAGGTAGTTTTTCTACAGTCCTGAAGTCACTATATGCAGATGGCTACCCCTTTTGTGCCTGTGGTGTTGGCCCTGGGCCCCAGAGTTTTTTGTGACATTTCTGTTCCTTGGAAGCTCAAAAAAATTAAGACTGGATTGTTTTAGAAGCAAGATTTGAGGATTATTATTGTTTAATCTCTTTGCTGTAGTAGAATTTTACTCCTATGAATAGTTATTTGCTAGGTTATACTACGTACACATGCAAAACAGATGCTGTGTATTTTCTGAGTAATCAGAATCCTTGAGAGTTGTGCCCAGCAGTAAGTGGTGCCTTAGTCTAAAAGGTTAATTCTTTTATCAGCTAAAGAAGTTCTCAAGCATCTTCCAGAGCATAATTGTCTATGTAACAAAGTTGCTGGATAATGAGGGGAAACATTTCCATTAATAATATAGCACAGGAACTACAAGGCAATTGCAATGAGGTTAAAGGGTAAGAACAAAATGCCAGAAGGAAGTTGTTAATCGAAAGGCTATCTAATTTTTATTGTGTTTTGCAACAAATTCTGTGGAGATTTTATGTGCCACCCCAGACAGAAATTAATTATATCCAGCTCTGGGTTTCTACAATTTCTTCATGCCCCTCATTTTTGCACTTCCATATCGTGTTGCAATTAGTTTATATCTGTCTTTCCCACTAGACTGCTGATACTTGACACTGGGGATAGGCCACTTATCTTCTGGTATCCTGCACCTGACATAGGCATGCCACATAGTATGTGTTCAATAAATACTGAATTTTTGTTGAGTGAGAATCTGTTTATAAAAGTCAGTATTAAGTAATAGATGATTGCCACAATCAGTGGCAGCTTAAAAGAGAACGAATTTCATTACAGAGAGCCAGGCTTAGTAACAGTATTCCACAGGGACGTGTCAGTAATGACAGGGGCTGAACCTGACACTTGATCTATTCCCTGTGACCAGGAATGAGACCTACCAGATAATGTGCACAGGTTGTATTATGCGGTGTTTTTTTGGCAAAAAGTGGGTATGAGTAACAAAGAAGATTGATGGATGCTGTTTTAATTGATCACCAACATAGACCTAAGAGTGGATCTTAGGTGAATCGGGGCTGATTTCCTTTGCCAGGTAGCAAAGAGGCAGCAGCGGGAGCAGAAAGTAGCTGTAGCCCTGCCCCATATGTGAAGTCACTATGGTCCCCAGAGCTCCTGGGTGATGCTCTCTGCTCTGGCTGGGCGAGGGTTGGTCTGGGGAGCCCGGGGGGAAAACTCTCCGGGTGAAAGTGCTTGCCTCAGCTCACTCCTGTCATTCTGACCCAGACCACCCCTAGGTCATGTCCCACTCTAGGGTGTGATAATACATGTCTGTCTCTAGCTGTACCCCGGGTTTAGGTATAGAAGACCTGTGCCAAGCAATGATAGGCCAAGGAGAGGGAACTATTATACTACACTCTAACAGACCAAAAACTAAATTCACTCAGTTTTTTTCCATTTGATTTCTTCTCCACCACCAGCTCTAATACCAGCCACCATAGCCTCCTAACTGGTCTCCCAGGCCTACACTAAAATATTCTGTATCCAGGTCCTATCAGTCAGGAAGATCTTAAGGTGAAAATCTGATTATGTCGCCACCAACATCCCTTGCCTTCTAGTGCTTAAATTCTTACAAAGTTTCCTATTATCCTAGGATGAAATCTCCAGTGCTCACCCTGACCTACAGTCCCTGAATGGTGTGGCACTGGCATGTTTCCAGCCTCGGCTCCTATCATGCCTCCTCTTCCTCCAGTCTCCAGTCACTTCCTCTGGTACAACATACTCCCTCACCACAAGGACTTTGCATATATGGCTCCTTTTCCGTGGGTCAATCTGCCCAGTCCTCTTTACCTATTTAGTTTTTTATGCTTCAGCTCTCAGTTCAAATGCCTCTTCGCCAAGGGAACAGTCTCTGTTTAATTATGTTTTCATAAAACCTTTCCTTTTTTCAAAGCACATATCTCAGTTGGTAAGTACACGTTTATCTATGTGGTAATTGGATTAATGTTTATCTCCCCATCAGATTCTAAATTTCATAGTGCAGGGATTATACTGTTTTAGTATCCTCAGTGACTAGCACAGTGACAGATGCATAGTAGTTGCTCAATAAATATATCATTACTAAATGAAAAAAAGGAAAATTATCACCATAACTAATACTTGCTGCCTTCTGGACACTCTTCTGGAAGTTATTTATAACTCATTCAATCCTCACAATGCCAAATTAGGCATATTCACTATTATTATGCCCATTTTACAGATGAGGAAACTGAGGCACAGATAAAGAACTCAAGGTTACACAGCAATTGGCAGCATGAACATTTGTACCCAGTTTCCATGCTCTGTAACTGTCTGCCATACTGCCTCTTGGGGTGAGGAGCTTTATTATTTCATCCAAACCTTAAACTAAGTATAACCATCTCCATTGAACAGATAAGTAAACTGAAGGTAAGTGAGTTAAAATAACTTACTCAAGGTCATGACCTCGTTAAGTGGCAAAGCCAAAGTTTTAATACAGGTCCCCTAAAAATCATGCAGTTTCCTTTGTAACAGTCCTTCTCTGGGTGTGTTATAACACTTTGAGTGAGAAATTCTGATCTAGAGAAAATACCTAGAAAATCACTAATTATGATGACACCAAAATATGACTCATGATTTAATGAGTGCTTGCCATGTGTGAGGTGCTGTGTGATGTTCTTTATGGAGATTGCTGCATTGAATCCTGACAAGGATGCTGTGATTTGGAGAAGCACCCCAATACTTTTAGGGGTTTGGTAAAATTGGACTGTGTGAGAGTCCAGGGAGCAAGTATTCCCCCAAAGAATCAGAACATAAAAAGCGAGAATGGTTTGCAATTTGTGTGGCTGGATGCTGATGGCTGGATTCATTCCTGAAGCTCACCTGAGGTTACAGAGAATGAAATTCCAGTAAGGGATGTTTAAGCGGAAGAAAAAGCTTATGATTTATGTCTTGTACTCTTTGCATTTAAACAGTGCAGACACTGATCAGGATAGAAACCATGCAGGGAAGCCCTGGTCTGAAATGTCATTTCACTGTAGTCTCTTTAGTGTTATGCAGTGTGGTTGCAAGATGTGCTGAAATGGAAATTTAGTGTTACCATATTCTGAGATGTATTTACACGGTGTTTTTATAGTCTGTGCATGTACCTTCTGTTTATTACTAAATAAGCTCTATATTCATCGTTGTTGACTGAGGCGAAGACTGACATGCTGACATTGAAAAGATGAAGCAAGATTATATCTCAGAGTAAAACATGCAGCCTAGAAAATGGAAACTCAGAAGTAAATGCCGATATCTGAATAAAGAGGCAATTTTCAGGGTTTACTTTACATGGTTCTTAAGGAGCCAATCACATTTATATCTGTGTATGTTATTTCTCACTACAAAACTAGTAATTGCTTGTTTAATACTTTCAGATAAGGGTGAGGTTTTGCTGACAACTACATTCTTTTAGAAAGCCGGAAATAATGAAAACAAAGCAAATGTAACAAATTATTGGCTGCATTAATTACAACACCTCCCCCCCCCCCCGCCAAAGGAAGGTTCTGGTTGTTGCAATCCTAGTATCAAAGGAGTGATTTGTTTAGAACTGTCATTTACATTACTTGCTTCCAAATTACGGGCTAAAGATATATCAGGACATGAATGGAAATCTCTCTTTCTGACTAATGCACATTCATGTTCCATATGTGATATGAAACATACCTATTGTCCCACAGATTCTTTTCCTCCATTAACCTCTTCCTTTTGCTTCAGAATCACCTACAAAGAAATGAAATGGAGCTGCATTGTATAACCAAATGGTGGAAATTTCTTTTTCTTCTTCTACAGAAGTGAAGGATTTTTTTCCCAGACAGAAAGATTTGCTGCTACCTGTATCCTTGGGTTTTACCTAGCTGATAAAGAGCCCATGGATTATACAAACATAACTGTATTTCCATTATCTCCCTCTGACAAATTACAGCCTGCCAATACAACTGCCATAGTAGAGAGCAGGCATTTGGTTTTAAACTGTCTTCTTTTGCTGGAATCCTTAAAACAAGGCCATGATTCTTCATAGTTAGTTGAAATAGAAAATGCTCAGGCTCGATACACGCAAGGAAATTGCAACCTCCTTCTCCCACTCCCCCTCTCCGATCTCCTTTCATTTATGGACACCCTTTACTGCATTGCAGTCCTGCAAAGCTCTCAGGGAGCCAGATCCACGGGCTGGGGGTGGGACTGCATGCCAAGCACCACCGCCTCTCTTATAGCCAAACCACAGAGCCTCGCTTGAGGTCATCTTTTACATTGTATTCCGATTTTATAGAGCTGCTTTCGGTAAAGAGAAGACAGACACATTGCTGAGATGTGTGCAGCATGATAGTTTTATAAGAAAAGAAAACCCCAAAGGTTATACAGTTACCTGCCAGTCTCATCCAGTGCTGCAATTTTTGGAAGAGGTGGTGGGAAAAAGAAAAGTTCTCCCTTTAGTATGTGACAGTAGATTTAGGAAACTGTTTTGGCCCGATTAATTTTGTTATTTTTCCTTGAAAAAAAATGAAAAGGAGAGAATGTATGCACTGCCCTGTTTTTTTCTCTCTAAACTTTTTAATGTAATTATGAAATAGTATCATATTTTGAAATAATTTTATTTGGTCTCTTTTGAAAAAGTACATTTGTAAGAGATTCTTCTGTTTTTCTGGGGCCTCTTGGACTATGAGGTGGAATATTTCCCTCTTTGGGCCCTAGAAGAAAGACATGCCTACTATCACACTAATTTTTTTTAATGTTTTAAAAATTTATTTTGGAAGAGAGAGAGAGAGGGAGAGAGAGAGAGAGAGAATAAGAGAGAAAACGCACGCAGACTCTGATGTGGGGCCCTATCTCACAAATTGTGAGATCATGACTTGAGCCAAAGTCAAGAGTCGGACACTTAACTGACTGAGCCATCTGGGCACCCCTACCCGCACACCTGTTGAAGGCTATTTAAGGAGGAAAGTCTTTATCCTGAGGATGTTTTCTTGGGAATGGCCTCTGTTGGACCTCTGTTGTCTAGGCAGTGCAGCAAACTCCTCTTGTGTGGTTAGGGTGTGTGATCCCCATTGGGTTCACCCCAGTGAAGACTACCCACAGAAGGGTTAATTGCCTAGGTAGTGACATTTTAAGTGAGTGCCCTTACTCTCTGAACTTCAATTTCCTGGTCTGAATAATTGAAACAATAAATCCTCCCCGTCTTCTCCCCCCATAGGGCTGTGAAAATTAAATGGGAAGGCATGTGAAATACTTTGTAACATAGAACGTGAAATACATTGTAACATAGAATGATCTCTCCATATTGAGGCTGTTTTTGGCTTCCTCATCGTTTTTATTTAAGGATATGGATGTTCCTCTCCTTACTTGCCCCATCTCCCTAAATGTATTTGAGTCTCCTACCTAGCCTGGAAAATGTCCTTCTCAAATTCTTCTTCCTAGCCATTATTAGAAGGGTAAATCAAATACTTGGTTTCTTGTCTGCCTTTCTGCTAAGTGTCAACTCCAGGAGAAAGGTGCTATGTCGTTTGGCTCATCAGTGTTTCCCTGTGGTCCAGTGCCAAGCCTGGGTGCATTCAGCAAGTATTTGCTGAAGAACAATGAGTGCTTAGAAGGTTCCTGAGTCCACTGTTTGGACCTCTTTTGTTCTTCTGCTTGCTCCTTACTCTAGGGGCTGCTCTCCCCAGAGAATGTGATGTGGAGATACTTTGGGCAAGTGTGAGTTTTAGTCTGAAATAGTCTAATGATTTTACATTTTATTAAAATATCCTCCATTTCCATTATACTTTGATTTTCTTAGCACCTATAATCCTTTTTAGGAAAGAAGGCCAAATGCCCTTACTAAATATTTTGACTTAAAAAAAATGCTTCAAGGAATTAAAGAATAAGTGTTTTTATACATGTTCATTGAAACCAGACCTCTAGCAAAAACATTTGCTTATTTCATTGCTAACCTCTCATTTGAAGCTAGTTCAAGTGAAGTGGAGATTGTTTTTAGAAGCTTACAATTAACCTCAAGTCATGAAAGTGAGAAGAAAATGATAAGAACATTTATTTTATTTCAGTGTATATTCAGAACTTCTGGAGACCTGTGTAATGGGCTATAAATATAGTACATTTCTAATTTAATGGATTTAAAAAATAATTATCTTTACTAATATTAAATTATTTATGGTGAAATCTTAATAAGATATATAACTTTTATGAACTGTGAAATTACTGTAATGTTTTGAAAGTTGTTCCTTATTCTTTCACTGATTCAGTGCATGATACTGCAGAGGGTCTGTGACTTTTATATTTGAGTATCTGAAACTAAGATAATAGGTAGTACTTTTTGCTGCCTCTTTGGAGGACTACAGAGTGAAAATAAAATATTTCCTTAACGGTTTTGGAAGATGAGATATAAAGGCTAATATATATGTTTTGTATCTGTATAAATGTTTATGTGCACATACATATGTAAATATGTGTGCAAATATCATTTTAGAACTTTCAACAGTCGTTTTTCTTTTGAATTATGAAATATTTATACAAAATAACATCTGTAACATATATTCAATGTGATTAAGCATACTAGTAAACAGGCAGTTCTTAACATGGATAAATCTCCAATGTCCTGTTTGAAAACAAATAGTTCATTATTCTCCTTTGAGCCCAGTGGCAACTGCTACTTCATTTTAAATGTAAAACATAGTCAAATGAATGATGTTTAGTTTGGAGCACCCAGAAACAAGGCTTGGTAGAGTAGCATTTTGCATTGGAGGGTGAGTGGTGGGTTAGCCTATAACCTCCTGCCCTCCTGGGCCCCTCCAGGCACAGAGTGAACACCATTATCAGAGTGGTCACTTAGTCTGGTGACCAGGAAGGATTATGAAGACCTGGAAAGTTTCTTTAACTCAGGTTTAAGACAATAAAGGTATTGAGAATGAATGAACCCATGTTGTGGAATGTGAGTTGCACTTTATTATTATATTATTTATTATATACATTATTTTGTGTACTACTATACTATTGGTTTAAGTACAATTATATTAAACAAAAATATCAGATGGTGTATCAAGGGACTCAGCTATTTATTTGTGGACCTTCCTGACTAGGAGTTGATGACCTGTAACTTTGTATCTCTGATCACCGTGGAACTAGTTTTCTGCTGTGGTCTGGTTCCCATTTCTCCTGTTTGTTAGTTGTTCAGGCTTTCCATATCCTCTTTTCTCCATGCTATTCTGTCTTGTCCCATTCATTCATGCTGGAATCCAAACCTTCCTGGTAACGGAATGCTTTTTATTCCTTGCAGATTTAAGTAAAGATTTGATCTCTTTCGCCTCCATCATCTATAGATTCCATGGGTTGCTTTCTCTGATATACTGTAAAATATTTATGTCCACTATTATTTGGTTATAACTTTTCTATTTTCTCAGCTATGCATTTTATCCATTTCCATCTGAGTAATTTTCTTGGTTAGGTCTGTGAAGAGGAAGGTTATGAGTTCCTTTGGCTTTTTGCTAGGAACAATAATTTCCATGTTGCGTTTGAGCTGACAATGGGATTCTTCATTGGGCAGTTATGTAGACACCGTTACACTTTGGTGTAATGGGATTTCACTACTTATTAAGGGATTACATAATGTGTCTTACCAGTCACAAAGTCTTCAACATTCTCATGACTCAAGATAGATATTAGTTCTATATGTAATATTTCCATGTAAATAATGAACATGGACAAGTAAACTCATTCTGCTTTGTTCATGAATATGATTTTTCATAATATCTGCTTTTTAAAATGCTTTACTCATTTGGGAGAATCTTAGTCGAGAAGGAACTGCTTCCTCTACTTTTCTGTGACTGAAAATAGTGTTGATTTACAGAGACTTTGAAAGGCTGTGGCCTGAGTGAGAATACAAATATATTGTGCTCATGTTGGTCATAACCCTGTTGCCTTAGTGTGGTCTCTAGATCTATAAAATAGGCTTCATGTCAGAAGTCAATTAGGAACACATGTTGTCTGTTAATTGCATGTTAATGAATAGGCTCCAAATAAAATGTTAGAAGTTTTTCTTCTCCAAATGTGTATCATGTTGAATTTCAAAATATGATTTTCTTTAAAAAAACCTTATTCTTAAATAATTTAAAATTTACAGAAGACTTACAAAGACAGTATAGAGTTTTTGTATATCCTTCACCCTGCTTCCCCTAATGCTAACATCTTACATAACCATGGTACATTTATTAAAGTAAGAAACTCACATTGGTGTAATACTATTAAACTACAGACTTTATTTGGATTTCACAAGTTTTTCCTCCTGTGAAGGACATATTTTTAAATCACTTTATTTTTAGAGCATTATTTTATGGAGAATTATTTTAATAAAAGAGCTTAATGAAGTTATGCCTTTAAGGGATTGGGAAGTCTAATGTAGATATATTTTTGGGAACTTCTCTAGAAAGTTAATGAAGGATTTTAAATAATTTTGTAAGGTGAAAACATTAAAACATTAAGTATTTTAATTTTGATTTACAGAATCATTTTAACCAGTATGTTTATTATTCTATATAATGAATATAGTATCATTTATATGAATACTTCTTTCAAATGAATGCAGTTTTGCTTTTCCTAAGGGTCAGAAGTGTGGATATAAGGAAACTTCTACAATCATCTCTTTTTTTCATCCTGTAGTTTTTAAAGTCATTGACTCTCTCACAGGCTTCCCCTGTAACCATGATGAATTTTACATATTATAGAAAATACTGCCAATTTTGATGAAGGCTAGAATAATTTTTACTTTTAAATTTTGTAAAATGTTTATTTCTTATTTTTGAGGGAGAGAGAGAGAGACAGAGTGCAAGTGGGGGAGGGGAAGAGAGAGAGGAAGACACAGAATCTGAAACAGGCTCCAGGCTGTGAGCTGTCAGCACAGAGCTTGATGCGGGGCTCAAACCCATGAACTGTGAGATCATGACCCGAGCCAAAGTTGGACGCTTAACCGACTGAGCCACCCAGGTGCCCCAATTTTGTTTTCTTCATGAAAAGAAGTTACATCAACCTTTCTCTTTTTTCATTTTATTTGATAGCTTAGCAAATTAATACATTAAAAAAAAACCATTGTCTTTGTCCCACTTTGCTCTTTTGTGCTCCTTGTGCTTAGTGCAGGATACTAAGGATTGTTGACTTTTCAAACATTTGTTTTCATTAATACCTGAGCACTAGTGTAAATGTAAGGGACACAGATTAAAAAGTGAATGCCTGGGTGATGGTGGCATTGATGTTACTACAGTGGTGACTTGGCTCTCTTCACAAGAAAAAACAACTGAGAATAATTCAAGAACAAGATACTACTGAGAGCATCCCTTAATACATGGGTGAAGCTAAAGCATCCCCTGTACCACAGAGATCAAGAGAGACTGTGGTAGAATGGTACGAGAGCTGACTGCATTGCCCCTCTCCCAGGCCAGTGCAGCACCACACCAACAGGTCTCCATTGAGCCGCCAGTCCTTCAGTGGGAAAAGAGAACACAGTGGGGACCACTGGCTCCCCCCAGCGTTGCTCTTTGGGAGCCCCTACTCTGATCTCATACCACAAAGACTGAAGAGGCATCTGTGTTGCTCAACCAATGGGAATCTGAATGTGATGGGTAAATGAGGAGGGGCTTGCAAAAATCAGCATATGGATCTTGGCAGGTCGGGTTCATACCTGTGATGCCCAAGTAGTAATCCCAACCAGTGGTTTTGCTGTCTGACTAGGGAGGCAGATTGGGTTTCCCTCTGACTAGGGAACTAAGTAGGGTACAGATCTGTGTAATGTGGAACCTCAAATGAATTTTGACGTCCCTAGAGCCCTGTTTACTCACACCCAGGCATTGAGCTAAGTCACATCCCCACCTGCTGTGGAGTGTCTTCTGGTCCTATCAGACCAAAAGGGCTGGAGACAACTCCTGGAAGGTGTGTGGACCAGCAGCACTTGAGCTGAGAGGTGGGTGGGCACAGTAAAGTGGTCCTGCTTGGTCAGGGAACTTGGGGTGCAGGTTGGTATAAGTTAAGTCAACAAACAAAGAGCTTTACCTTTGTTTGGTTGCTCTTTGTTAGGGATGCTTCTCCCACTGTGCCAGGTAGGAAATTTAATTTGTATTCAGCAGTGGGCTTAGAATATAGCCTTTAGACTCTCTGACCAAGGAACCTAGCCAGAGTACATGGGAAGCTCTGTAGGCCACCCAACAGTCCTATGTACAGTGGCACCTAAATAGAGAGCACAGCCATGGCTTTTATTCCCTGTCTGAGGAGCAAAACTGATGGCTTCACTAGATCAGGAAATTCATTGTACACTCTGGACTAATTCAGGTACATAAACAATAAGCTGTATAGGTCCTGGGTCCCATCCTGCTGGCCTATGAGGACAGGGAAGCTAATTCATAGTACCACCTATTACTGAATTTATCTATTACCCAACTATCTCATGAACCTGACCACAGAATCCAGGAAATTATGGAGTCCATCTGCAGCTCACTTGGGTAGGGAATCAAGCCAGAAGCCCTATCCAACTTTTACCAGCCAGTGGCACATCCCCCATCCTTGTCCTCAGAGTTTGAACAGTTGTCTTGCCCCAAAATAGATCATGGTTATAGGCTCCACCTGCCCAAAGACATAACCCAGAAACCCAAACTGAACTTATTGGTGAAGAGCTGCCACTGCTAAAGCAAACCTGTAAAGTCTCGAAGAAGATCCTGATTGCTAAATTACTCAAGATGAGGAATCAAGGATCATAAAAAATCAGGTAAAGACACCACCGAGGGAACTAATAAAGCTCCAATAACTGACCCTAAAGAAATGGAGATCTATGAACTGTCAGACAAAGAATAATCAGAATAATCCTCATAAGCAAGTTTAGTTAACTACAAGAAAACACAGACAGGCAACTAAATGAAATTAGGAAAATAATGCATGAACAAAATGAGAAATTTGACAAAGAAATGGTAACCATAAAAACCTCAGAAATCCTATAGTTGAAAATTACAGTAACTGAAGAGTTCAGTGAAGTGTCAAAAGTAGACTAGACCATGTAGAAGAAAGAATCAGTGACTTTGAGGATAGAGCATTTGAAGTTACCCAGAGGAGCAGGGAGAAAAAAGAATGAAAAAGAGTGAATGGGATTATGGGAATTATGGAACACAATGAAAAGAAACAGTATTCACATTGTGGGAATTCCGGAAGCAGAAGAGAAAGAGAAAGGAACAGAAATATATTTAATGCAACAATGGCTGAAAATGTTCTACACCTGGGGAGAGAAATGGACATCCAGATCCATGAGGTCCAAAAGACCCCAAATAAGTTGAACCCAAATAGGACTACACTGAGACACATTATAGTTAAATTGTCAAAAGTCAAAAACCAAGAAAGAATTTAAGAGCAGCAGGAGAAAAGAAGTTACATAGAAGGGAGCCCCCATAAGATAACCGACAGATTTCTCAAAAGAAACCTTTCAGGCCAGGGGAAAATGAGATGACATATTCAAAATATTGAAAGAAAATAACTGTCAGTCAAGAATTCTATACCCAGAGAAGTTGTCCTTCAGAAACAAAGGACAGCTTTTGTTTGTGTAAGACACAAACTCTTACCATTGAGTATGATGTTAGCAATGAGCTTGTCATTTGTGTCCTGCACAAACAAAAGCTGGGGGAGTTCATTACCACCAGACCTGCCTTACAAGAGATGCTAAAGGGAGTTCTTTGAGTGGAAGTAAAAGAATACTAGTTAACATCATAAAAACATAAAAAGATAGTGTAAGTCTCACTGGTAATGGTAAATATATAGTCATAATTAGATTCTGAAATATGGTAATAGTGGTGCATAATTCATTTACAATGCTAACTTTAAAGATAAAAAATGAATGTATTAAAAACTATACAATAGTCTGTTATTGGGGCACCTGGGTGGCTCAGTCGGTTGGGCGTCCAACTTTGGCTCAGGTCATGATCTCGCGGTCCGTGAGTTGAAGCCCCGCATCGGGCTCTGTGCTGACAGCTCAGAGCCTGGAGCCTGTTTCAGATTCTGTGTCTCCCTCTCTCTCTGACCCTCCCCCGTTCATGCTCTGTCTCTCTCTGTCTCAAAAATAAATAAACGTTAAAAAAATTAAAAAAAACTATATAATCGTCTGTTATTAATTACATAGTATAAAAAGCATATAAGTTGTAACAGCAATAATGTAAGGTGTGAGAGGAGGAGAAATTAAAGTGTAGGGTTTATGAATGCTATTGAAGTTAAGTTGCTATCAGTTTTATTTATTATTTATTTATTATTTATTTTGTATGCAAACTTTTTATTGAACTATTATTTAAAATATCACTCTTCAAAGAGGTCACAAACATTATAGCACTCAAATATTTTAGGTAAAACTCTTCAAGGGTAAGCTATTTTTTTTTTTTTTTCAGTCAGCTTGTCCAAAGTTTAGCAGTGGAGGACACTGCTACAGAGACTTGCAGTTGGTTCAGACTCAGTTTCTGCTCATGCTATGTAGAGTATCCACGAGGTTTTTATTGTAATCTGCAATCTGCTTGGTCACATTTTTCATAATTGACTGGTAATCACTCTTTTGACTCTTGGTTGCTATGAATTTTTTCATCCAAAATTATTTTGCTCGTGGTGTTGCCACTTCCTGTCTAAATTTGTAAGCTTAGAATGTGTCTCATTTTCTTGCAGTTGTGTTTTTAGCATCTCATAGTTTACATTTAGCTTCTGTTATTTTCTTAAAGGCATTTCTACGGGTTGTTAATACTGTTCTCTCCTGATGTAATTTCTTTTTCTTTTCTTCACCTGATGATTTTAATGCTGGAAAATCATTATATGTTTTCAAATCAGCTGTCATTTGCTTAATTTTGCTTTTCAGAGAATACTGTTCCTCAGTCATCTTACTTTGCAGAAGCTCCATTTTCTGTAGATCCAACTGTAGACATTGGCTATCTGAGGTCAAATTTCTAGTTGTACTTTGTGATTTCTGCATTTCAGTAGATTTAAAGTTGAGATCATCCTACATCATCTTCAGCTCTTGGTTGGTGATAGAGGATATCTGTTTTATACAGTTTATATTTCTACTACTGTGCTCCAAAAGTGTAACAATGTTGGCTTCTATCTGTGCCTTCTGCTCCAGTTCTTGATTCTTAGTTTCCTCAAAAGTCTCAATAAAAGTGTCCGTATTTTCCTCTCCCTGTTTTAGTTCCTTATACTTCTGACTCATTTCACCATGGTATTCTTCTAAATCCATGTCTAGTTGTCTAATTTCTTCATTAAATTGCTTTATTTTTTCTTTTATGTCTATTAGCTGTTGCTCCTTGCTGCCTATTTCCTGATTATCTTCTTTAACTTGCTTGAGTAATCTCTCTCTTTCTTTCATTGGAGATCCCATGCTTTTGTCTTCAGCAATCATTTGGTCTTGATGGGACTCCCAACTCATAAAGTTTTTTTGTGCAGCAGTACAGCCTCCTATTTAACCTGGAGGTGTGCTATTTCAGCTTCCAAGCTCTCTTTTTTTTATGTTCAGTGAATCTAGCTGTTGCTGAAGTGTATCTAATTCCTGCAACAGTTTCTCATTTGTGGTTTTCATTTCTATGTACCTGACTTGTTTTTCAGGAGATGTGTTTCTGATAATGTCATCTGCTGCTTGCTTTTCCTATTCAGCTTCTTCTACTCTTCTAGTTTGTTTTTCCTTCGCTTGTCTTTCAGTAAATATGATATCCATATGTTGTGTGGATAGCTCATTTTGAGCTTTAAGCATGTTGTAATCATTCATTACTTCTTCCATTTCAGCATTGGTACTAAGTTTATCTATCAGCTTATTGTAGTTTGCTAGTTGTCTTTGAACTCTTTGATTTCAACAGCTAAAGTCTCAGCTCTCTTTTCATATGACAAATACACTGAATTCTCTTGATTGTACATTTCTATTTCTTTCTGAAGTTTATTAACTTCTATTGTAAGTTCATTTATTTTACTTTGAAGAAATCCAAGATAATAAGATTTGTCTAAAATTTGCCTCTGGGAACCTTTCATTCCAGTTTTCATTCCACTCAAACCTTGTTGTGTTACAGGACAATCATCAACTTTGATTTGAGAAGACAGAATTCCTCCTGTCCCTATGGGACCACCACCAGAGCCTGGTCTTGCTGTTCCCGGTGACATTCCAGTTGCCACTCGAATATTACCTGATGGGGGGTCATATTCCAGAAGGAGGTCTTCCAGTCAACCCCGTTCCACCTTGTGAAACAGGGCAAGCTGCTGAAGGTTTGTAATTCCTGGCCATTGTTTGTTTACTTTAACCACTCCCCTGGTGCAGCAGGAGGAAGGTTGTAGCAGGGGTACTCAAAGTTGTTTCCAGGTTTCTATCAGTTTTAAAATAGGGTGTTATAAGTTTAAGATATGTAAGCTTTATGGTAACCACAAGGGGAAGTTCTGTAGTAATTACACAAAGGAACACGATAAAGAAGTCAAACAAACTGATATCAAAAGACATTAAAACACAAAAAAGACAATAGGATAAGAAACAAGGAACAGTGGATCTACAAAACAACTAGAAAAGAATTAACAAAATTACAATAGTAAGTCCTTAGCTATCAATAATTACTTTAAGTGTCCCAGATTAAACTCTCCAATTAAAAGACATATAAAGGCTGAATGGATAAGAAAAAAACAAGATCCAAATATGCTGCCCACAAGGAGCTCCCTTTAGCCTTAAAGACACACAGTGACTGAGAGTGAAGAGACGGAAAAAGACATTTCAAGGAAATGGTCACCAAAACAAGGAGGGTAGCTGTATTCATCTCAGACAAAATAGAGTTTAAACTAAAAGTGGTAAAAAGAGACAAAGAAGGTCATTGTATAATGATAAAGGGGTCAACACATCAAGAAAGTATGACAATTTGTGCACCCAACATGAAAGCACCTAAATATATAGAGCAAAACCTAGCATATCTGAAAGGAGAAATAAAAAGTAATACAGTAATAGTTGGGAGCTTTAATAATCCACTCTCAACAATCGGTAGATCATCCAGACAGAGAATCAATAAAGAAATGATGGATTTGAGAATGCTATAGACCAAAATGACCTTACTGACATATATAGAACATTCTGTCCAACAACAACAAAATACACTATTTTTCTCAAGTGCAAATGGAACATTTTCTAGGAAAGGCCACATGTTGGGTTACAAGTTTCAGCAAATTCAAGAAGATTGAATTCATATCAAATGTTTTCTCTGAGCACAATGGCATGGAACTAGAAATCAGTAACAAGAGGAAAACTGGAAATTTTATGAACACATGGAAATAACCAATGGATCAAAGAAGAAATTAAAGGGGAAATTAAAAGTTTCTTGAGACAAAAAAAGAAATACAACATAACATACCAGAACTTGTGGGGTGCAGCAAAAGCAGTTCTAAGAGGGAAGTTTATAGTAGGAAATGCCTGTATTAAGCAAGAAAGATTCCAAATAAACAACCTAACTCCATACCTTTAAGAAGTAGAAAAAGAAGAACAAACTGAGTCTAAAGTCAGAAGAAGAAAGGAAATAATAAAAATTAGAGCAGAAATAGAGAACAGGAAAACAATAGAAAAGAGTAACCAAACTGTGTTGGTTTTTTGAGTTGATAGACAAAATTAACAAAACCTTAGCCAGAAGGAAAAAAGAGAGGATCAAATCAATACAATTATAAATGGAAAAGGAAACATTACAACTGATAGAAGAACCTGATGTTACAACCTAGAAGAAATGGGAGAATTCTTAGAAATATACAACAAGACTGACCTGACTCAGGAAGAAATAAAAAATCCGAATAGACCAATTACCACTAAGGAGATTAAAAAAAAAAAAAAAAAGTCCCAATGAAGAAAAAGCTCAGAACCAGATGGTTTCATTGGTCAATTTTACCAAACATTTAAAGAAAAATTAACATCACTTTTCTAAAACACTGAAGCACTCTCAAACTCATTTTACAAAAAGGCCAGTATTATCCTGATACCAAAACCAGAAAAAAGACACTACTAGAAAAGAAAATTATAGGCCAACATCCCTAATTAATATAAATGCAAAATTTTCAGTAAAATAAAAAATGCCACAGCACCTTAAAAGCATCATATATAGCATGATCAAGTGGGATTTATGCCTGCGAAGCAAGGATAGTTTAACATATGTAGATCAACTAATGTGATACATCATATTAATAGAATGAAAGAAAAGAATCATGTGATCATCTCAATAGATGCAGAAAAAGCATTTGACATAATTCAACATCTATTCATGATAAAAATTCTTAACATATTAGGCATAGAAGAAACATATCTCAACATAACAAAGGCCATATATGACAAGTCCATGACTAACATCATATTGAATAGTGAGAGTTTAAAGCTTTTTTCTAAGATCAGGGATAAGACAGGGATGCTCACTCTCATCACTCCTTTTTGCCAGAGACCAGCTCCAGCAACCAGGGGTTCCTGAAGGATGAATGGCATCGGCGAAAAAGTGAAAATAAAATAAAACAAAAAATAAAAATGGACACAGACAACAGCAGTGTGTTGAACTGGCCGATTTACTGCAGTAAACGTGGCATTATATATGCTAGTGATTTTCTTGTAACATACATCATCTATGTTTTTCTAAAATTTCCCAATTCTAAAATTGTTCCTTTGTATAACCACCCAATAAGGAATAACATGATTGTTTTGTCATAATGTTCCCTCCTGCCCTTTGCTTATTGATTAATTTATTTTATTGTTTTTATTATGTACCTATGTTTATCTATAATTTATAAAGTATTTGCTGTTTTCACGAAAGGCCATTTATCTCTCAACACCTCAAGTGGAACAGTTACAGAGACATGACCTCTTAGTTGCTTCCCTGAACCATTCGTGGTTTTGAAGAACAAAAGTGTTTGCCTGGGTCCGAGGTGCCAGGAGGGGGCCAAGAGAGCCTTAGAAACCCACGCCTTATACATTCTCAGAGAAACAATGCACGAACCAATGAACCATTCTGTACTTTAACCGACTAGGTTCAATCATCATCTGGAATGCCTCCTGGGCGCCAGGTGGGCCTAGGGGTCAGAGTGACCTGTGTCCATAGATACACTCCTTAGTTACCGGAGTGGGGCTTTTGGATCCATATGTCTCTCCTTCGTTGGCCGCCTTTGCTGGCAAATGCATGAGGCTATCCTTCCTGTAAGTAGAGGAGTCTCCATAGGGAATGGCAAGGGATAAACGTAAGGCCGCGCAATTTCTTGCGGAAGCTTATTTTCTTCCCTAACGGTTCTTTTCCCAGGGGGCCTGCCGAGGGCAATTCCCCAACAGACAATACCCCAGGTACTTTTAAGGCCAAATTACCTGAAAGTGGGAGTCCCAGAAGCTTCACTGTCAGTGGACTGCCCTGCAGTCACCAATCCGTCCACAGCCTGGGCCCTGCCACTCAGACTGGGTAGCTTGGTTTCCAGCACCTTTTCAACATAGTACTAGAAGTCCCAGCTAAAGCAATCAGTCAGGAAAAAGAAGTAAAATTGGCCTTATTTGCAAATCCCATGATTTTATATATAGAAAATCCTAAAGATTCAACCAAAAAACTCTTAGATCTAATCAATGAATTCAGTAAAGTTGCAAGAAACAAAATTAACATAGAAAAATCAGTGGCATTTTTATACAGTAACAATGAAATTTCTGAAAAAGATAAATTAATCCCTTATAATAGCATCAAAAATGGTAAAATACTTAGGAATGAATTTAACTAAGGAGGTGAAAGATCTTTACTCTGAAAACTATAAGACACTGATGAAGGAAATCACAGAAGACACAAATAAAAGGAAAGGTATCCTGTGTTCATGGTTTAGAAGAAATAACATTGTTAAAATGCCAGTATTACCAATGACCATTTATAAATTCAGTTCAGTCCTTATTGAGATTTCAATGTTATTTTTTATAGAAATAGAAAAAAACAATCCCAAAATTAATATAGAACCATAAGAGACTATGAATAGCCAAAGAAATCCTGAGAAATAACAAAGCAGGAGGCATCACATGTCTTGATTTAAGCTATACCATAAAGCTATGATGATCAAAACAGTATGGTACTGTCATGAAAACAAATAGACCAGTGGAGCAGAGTTGAGAATCCAGAAATAAACCTAAGCATATACAGTCAGCTAATATTTGACAAGTGAGTGAAGAATACTCAATGGAGAAAGGATAATCTTTTCAATAAATAGTGCTGGGATAATCGGATATTTACATGTTAAAGAGTAAAATTAGACCAATGTCTTACCCCACTCACAAGAATTAACTCAAAATGGATTAAAGACTTAAATGTAAGACTTCAAACCATGAACTAGTAGAAAACATAAGAATAAGACTCCTTGACATGGGTCTTGGTAATGATTTTTTGAATGTGATGCCTAAAGCACAAACAACAAAATAAAAAATAAACAAGTGGGACTATATTAAATTAAAAGGCTTTTGCACAGAAAAAGAAGCCATCAACAAAGTGAAAAGACAGTCTACAGAATGGGAAAAATATATGCAAATAATATATCCATAAGAGGTTAATATTCAAAATATATAAAGAACTCATACAACTCAGTAGAAAAAACCCCAAATAATCCAATTAAAAAATAGGCAAAGGACCTGAATAGACATTTATCCAAAAAAGATACGTAAAGGGCCAATAGGTACATGGAAAGGTATTCAACATCACTAGTCATTAGGGAAATGGAAATTAAAACCATAATGAGATATCACTCCATGCCTGTTAAAATGTCATTTAAAAGGATAAAAGATAACAAATGGTGGTGTGGATGTAAAGAAAAGGGAACCTCTTGTGCACCCTTGGTGGGGTTGTAAAATTGGTACAGTCACTATGGAATGTAATATGGAGGATCCTCAAAAAAGTAAAAATAGAACTACCATGTGATCTAGAAATTCTACTTCTGGGAATATATCCAAAGGAAACAAAAACACTGATGTGAAAAGATATCTGCACCCTTATGTTCATAGCAGCCTTGTCTACAATGGACAAGACATGGAAACAATCTAAGGATCCATTGATGGATGACTGGACAAAGTTGTGGTATGTACATATACACAATTATGTTAGCTGAAATAAGTCAGAGAAAGTCAAGTACTGTATGATCCTACTTATATGTGGAATCTGAAACAAACAAACAAACAAACAAACCACAATCAAACTCATAGAAAAGAGATCAGGCTTGTGGTTACCAGAGACAGAGGCTGTGGGGGAGGAGGAGTTGGAGGAAGATAGTCAAAAGCTATAAACTTCCACTTATAATATAAATAAGTACTAGGGATGTAATGTACAACATGATGACCATAGTTAGCACTGCTGTGTGATATATAGGAAAGTTCTTAAGAGAGTAAATCCTATGAGATCTCATCACAAGGAAATTTTTTTTTGCTTTTTTCTTTTCTTCTTTTATTTTTATCGTACCTAAATGAGAAAATGGATGTCAGCTGAACCTATTGTGGTATTCATTTCACAATATATATAAATCAAGCTATCATGCTACATGCCTTAAACATATACAGTGATATGTGTCAAGAGTAGTTTATAGGTGGTTTATAGGAAAGGCATGTTTTTCTATTGCTTCCCATAAAACAAATTTTCAATGATGGTGGGGAGGATCAGTGTTGTTAGGGCCAAATTCTATTTTAGGTGTTCCTACTTGGCATTCAGTGGTGCCACAGCAGAGAGTTTGGCCTTGAATCTATGGCTATTTCCGGAATGGCAGCCTAGTTGAAAGACCTATTGATGATAAAAGGTTGATGTATGTATTGATTTTTGTGTCGGCCAATGCTGTGGAAAGATTAAAACAAAGGGGTGGAAGTGGGGGAATTCTCCTAGGCTTTCCTCCTTTGGATTGTCCCTATTGGACTGGTTCCCCTCATGGTGAGGCCATGAGGCAAGGGAGTAATGCTTTCCAAGGTTTTTTTAATGCATTTTTTTGTCTTTACATTTGGAAGTTTTCTGTAGTACAGAACTGCCTCCTTGAATTTTCAAAGTCTAATATCACTGTAGTTATTGTGCTCAAGAAGACCTACTGTGTAGTGCCTTAGAGCTAATAGCCAGTGGCGGTAGTCTGTAGGGGCTGTCTGTTTTGATTAGTATTATATTTATTTTGTGATGATCGGAGCAACCTTGTACAGTGTTCTGGAGAAATTCCTTAACTTTTCAAAGATAAGCAAGGAGTGTATTATGAATTTAGATATAATAAGATCTCCTCCTTGGTTCAGCTAAATAAATGAGTTTATATTAGAGAAATGATGGTATTTAATCCAAAAGTAATTCAATTTGAATTACAAACTCTTAATTGATTTAATTTTCTTTGCTGGTGTTAGTTGGGAGTTTGTCACATTTTCTTTGCTTCTGTGAATGGTGAAGTCAAAGTGGGAACCTCAAGGGGCTACCAGGAAACAGTTGCTGAAGGAGAGATTGACTTTAATACGTATAGTTGATGGGGGGTGGGAATGTGCTTCTCTTCTTCAGATGGAGAAGGTGAGGTATTCCTTGGTTACCTCAGCTTAGGGATGCCCCAGACTAACTGCAGGAAAGAAAATCGTCAATTTCTGACTGATTGAGCAAACAGTTAAAATTATAGATAACAGACACTTTGCAAGGGTTTGTTAATATCCCATGTGATATTGTTATGAAATTATATTCAGAATTAAAAGGAATTTAATGGCTAATTATTATTATTGTCCTTTAACTTGCTACATTTGTAGGTAGCCTCATTCTAGTCCCAACCTTCAGCTTCTTTTTTACTCAAGAAGACTGGAGAGACAGAATTTTACTGTATAAGCAGTGTTGGGTGAAAGTACAAGATGTCAAAGGGAGGAAGGACACAATTTGACAGAAGTGCTTTCTTTCTTGGTGTAATTGTTACTTATCTATTGCTTTGTAACACATAACTCTGAAGACTTAGCAACCTAAAACAACAAACATCTATTATCTCAAAGTTTCTCTGGGTCAGGAATCTGGACATGGCTTAGCTAGAAGCCTTTGCCTCAGTTTCTCTCACAAGGTTGCAATTAAAGCACTGGCTGGGGATGCAGTCTCATGTGAAGGCTCATCTGGGAGAGGATCTGCTTCCAAACTCACTTATGTGGTTGTTGGCAAGATTTAGTCCTTCCTTAGTTTCTTGCTCCATGGACCTCTCCATGGCAGGCCACAGCATGGCATCTGACTTGTCTCAGAGTGAGTAAGTGAGTAAGGGGGAAGCCATGGTCTCTGCAACTTAATCTCAGAAGTGACATCCCATCACTTTCCCTGAATTTTGTTTACAGAAATGAATGTCAAGGTCCAGTCCACACTGAGGAGGGAAGACTACACAGGGCATGAATAACAGCAGGCAGAGGCCATTGAGGATCATTTAGAGGCTGCCCCCACAGCATCCTACAGCTTTTCCTATTTCAGAAGAAAAGTGAACCACTATTCGTTTATATAAGTTATCTATGTGGAAGTCACTGATTAGGTGAAGAAAATGCCATCTCTATAGTAAGGGTATTATTGGGGAAAATGGGACTAAATCTAGTGGACCATACTCTGATAATTGTGTTTCAGATTCTTCTATCCCTTCAGGTGACAGTCCTTTTCAGGAAGCATTTTCCCTGGTTTTCTTCTTCACCAAGGTTGAGGACCTGCTCATTAGTCTGAATCCTGTGTTTATAACCCATTGTATCCTTCCTTCATATGAAATATAATCTATTCTCTGTCCTTTTTTTATTTTTTTATTTTTTTAGGAATTAAAAAACTATAGCTGTTATTTTTATTTATTTATTTATTTATTTATTTAAAATTTATTTTTTAATATATGAAATTTACTGTCAAATTGGTTTCCATACAACACCCAGTGCTCATCCCAAAAGGTGCCCTCCTCAATACCCATCACCCACCCTGCCCTCCCTCCCACCCCCCATCAACCCTCAGTTTGTTCTTAGTTTTTAACAGTCTCTTATGCTTTGGCTCTCTCCCACTCTAACCTCTTTTCTTTTTTTTTTTTTCCTTCCCCTCCCCCATGGGTTTCTGTTACGTTTCTCAGGATCCACATAAGAGTGAAACCATATGGTATCTGTCTTTCTCTGTATGGCTTATTTCACTTAGCATCACACTCTCCAGTTCCATCCACGTTGCTACAAAAGGCCATATTTCATTTTTTCTCATTGCCATGTAGTATTCCATTGTGTATATAAACCACAATTTCTTTATCCATTCATCAGTTGATGGACATTTAGGCTCTTTCCATAATTTGGCTATTGTTGAGAGTGCCGCTATGAACATTGGGGTACAGGTGCCCCTATGCATCAGTACTCCTGTATCCCTTGGATAAATTCCTAGCAGTGCTATTGCTGGGTCATAGGGTAGGTCTATTTTTAATTTTCTGAGGAACCTCCACACTGCTTTCCAGAGCAGCTGCACCAATTTGCATTCCCACCAACAGTGCAAGAGGGTTCCCGTTTCTCCACATCCTCTCCAGCATCTATAGTCTCCTGATTTGTTCATTTTGGCCATTCTGACTGGCGTGTGGTGATATCTGAGTGTGGTTTTGATTTGTATTTCCCTGATAAGGAGCGATGTTGAACATCTTTTCATGTGCCTGTTGGCCATCCGGATGTCGTCTTTAGAGAAGTGTCTATTCATGTTTTCTGCCCATTTCTTCACTGGGTTATTTGTTTTTCGGGTGTGGAGTTTGATGAGCTCTTTATAGATTTTGGATACTAGCCCTTTGTCCGATGTGTCATTTGCAAATATCTTTTACCATTCCATTGGTTGCCTTTTAGTTTTGTTGGTTGTTTCCTTTGCTGTGCAGAAGCTTTTTATCTTCAAAAGGTCCCAGTAATTCACTTTTGCTTTTAATTCCCTTGCCTTTGGGGATGTGCCGAGTAAGAGATTGCTACGGCTGAGGTCAGAGAGGTCTTTTCCTGCTTTCTCCTCTAGTGTTTTGATGATTTCCTGTCTCACATTCAGGTCCTTTATCCATTTTGAGTTTATTTTTGTGAATGGTGTGAGAAAGTGGTCTAGTTTCAACCTTCTGCATGTTGCTGTCCAGTTCTCCCAGCACCATTTGTTAAAGAGACTGTCTTTTTTCCATTGGATGTTCTTTCCTGCTTTGTCAAAGATGAGTTGGCCATACGTTTGTGGGTCTAGTTCTGGGGTTTCTATTCTATTCCATTGGTCTATGTGTCTGTTTTTATGCCAATACCATGCTGTCTTGATGATGACAGCTTTGTAGTAGAGGCTAAAGTCTGGGATTGTGATGCCTCCTGCTTTGGTCTTCTTCTTCAAAATTACTTTGGCTATTCGGGGCCTTTTGTGGTTCCATATGAATTTTAGGATTGCTTGTTCTAGCTTCAAGAAGAATCCTGGTGCAATTTTGATTGGGATTGCATTGAATGTGTAGATAGCTTTGGGTAGTATTGACATTTTGACAATATTTATTCTTCCAATCCATGAGCAGAGAATGTCTTTCCATTTATTTATATCTTCTTCAATTACCTGCATAAGCTTTCTATAGTTTTCAGCATACAGATCTTTTACATCTTTGGTTAGATTTATTCCTAGGTATTTTATGCTTCTTGGTGCAATTGTGAATGGGATCAGTTTCTTTATTTGTCTTTCTGTTGCTTCATTGTTAGTGTATAAGAATGCAACTGATTTCTGTACATTGATTTTGTATCCTGCAACTTTGCTGAATTCATGTATCAGTTCTGGCAGACTTTTGGTGGAGTCTATCGGATTTTCCATGTATAATATCATGTCATCTGCAAAAAGCGAAAGCTTGACTTCATCTTTGCCAATTTTGATGCCTTTGATTTCCTTTTGTTGTCTGATTGCTGATGCTAGAACTTCCAGCACGATGTTAAACAACAGCGGTGAGAGTGGGCATCCCTGTCGTGTTCCTGATCTCAGGGAAAAAGCTCTCAGTTTTTCCCCATTGAGGATGATGTTAGCTGTGGGCTTTTCATAAATGGCTTTTATGATCTTTAAGTATGTTCCTTCTATCCCGACTTTCTCAAGGGTTTTTATTAAGAAAGGGTGCTGGATTTTGTCAAAGGCCTTTTCTGCATCGATTGACAGGATCATATGGTTCTTCTCTTTTTTTTTTGTTAATGTGATGTATCACGTTGATGAATTTGCGAATGTTGAACCAGCCCTGCATCCCAGGAATGAATCCCACTTGATCATGGTGAATAATTCTTTTTATATGCTGTTGAATTCGATTTGCTAGTATCTTATTGAGAATTTTTGCATCCATATTCATCAGAGATATTGGCCTGTAGTTCTCTTTTTTTACTGGGTCTCTGTCTGGTTTAGGAATCAAAGTAATACTGGCTTCATAGAATGAGTCTGGAAGTTTTCCTTCCCTTTCTATTTCTTGGAATAGCTTGAGAAGGATAGGTATTATCTCTGCTTTAAACGTCTGGTAGAACTCCCCAGGGAAGCCATCTGGTCCTGGACTCTTATTTGTTGGGAGATTTTTGATAACCGATTCAATTTCTTCGCTGGTTATGGGTCTGTTCAAGCTTTCTATTTCCTCCTGATTGAGTTTTGGAAGAGTGTGGGTGTTTAGGAATTTGTCCATTTCTTCCAGGTTGTCCAATTTGTTGGCATATAATTTTTCATAGTATTCCCTGATAATTGTTTGTATCTCTGAGGGATTGGTTGTAATCATTCCATTTTCATTCATGATTTTATCTATTTGGGTCATCTCCCTTTTCTTTTTGAGAAGCCTGGCTAGAGGTTTGTCAATTTTGTTTATTTTTTCAAAAAACCAACTCTTGGGTTCGTTGATCTGCTCTACAGTTTTTTTAGATTCTATATTGTTTATTTCTGCTCTGATCTTTATGATTTCTCTTCGTCTGCTGGGTTTAGGCTGCCTTTGCTGTTCTGCTTCTATTTCCTTTAGGTGTGCTGTTAGATTTTGTATTTGGGATTTTTCTTGTTTCTTGAGGTAGGCCTGGATTGCAATGTATTTTCCTCTCAGGACTGCCTTCGCTGCGTCCCAAAGCGTTTGGATTGTTGTATTTTCATTTTCGTTTGTTTCCATATATTTTTTAATTTCTTCTCTAATTGCCTGGTTGACCCACTCATTTGTTAGTAGGGTGTTCTTTAACCTCCATGCTTTTGGAGGTTTTCCAGACTTTTTCCTGTGGTTGATTTCAAGCTTCATAGCATTGTGGTCTGAAAGTATGCATGGTATAATTTCAATTCTTGTAAACTTATGAAGGGCTGTTTTGTGACCCAGTATATGATCTATCTTGGAGAATGTTCCATGTGCACTCGAGAAGAAAGTATATTCTGTTGCTTTGGGATGCAGAGTTCTAAATATATCTGTCAAATCCATCTGATCCAATGTATCATTCAGGGCCCTTGTTTCTTTATTGACTGTGTGTCTAGATGATCTATCCATTTCTGTAAGTGGTGTGTTAAAGTCCCCTGCAATGACCACATTCTTATCAATAAGGTTGCTTATGTTTATGAGTAATTGTTTTATATATCTGGGGGCTCCAGTATTCGGCGCATAGACATTTATAATTGTTAGCTCTTCCTGATGGATAGACCCTGTAATTATTATATAATGCCCTTCTTCATCTCTTGTTACAGCCTTTAATTTAAAGTCTAGTTTGTCTGATATAAGTATGGCTACTCCAGCTTTCTTTTGGCTTCCAGTAGCATGATAAATAGTTCTTCATCCCCTCACTCTCAATCTAAAGGTGTCCTCAGATCTAAAATGAGTCTCTTGTAGACAGCAAATAGATGGGTCTTGTTTTTTTATCCATTCTGATAGCCTATGTCTTTTGGTTGGCGCATTTAATCCATTTACATTCAGTGTTATTATAGAAAGATACGGGTTTAGAGTCATTGCGATGTTTGTATGTTTTATTTTTGTAGTGATGTCTCTGGTACTTTGTCTCACAGGATCCCCCTTAGGATCTCTTGTAGGGCTGGTTTGGTGGTGACAAATTCCTTCAGTTTTTGTTTGTTTGGGAAGACCTTTATCTCTCCTTCTATTCTAAATGACAGACTTGCTGGATAAAGGATTCTCGGCTGCATATTTTTTCTGTTTAGCACACTGAAGATATCGTGCCAAGCCTTTCTGGCCTGCCAAGTTTCAAAGGAGAGATCAGTCATGAGTCTTATAGGTCTCCCTTTATATGTGAGGGCACGTTTAACCCTTGCTGCTTTCAGAATTTTCTTTTTATCCTTGTATTTTGCCAGTTTCACTATGATATGTCGTGCAGAAGATCGATTCAAGTTACGTCTGAAGGGAGTTCTCTGTGCCTCTTGGATTTCAATGCCTTTTTCCTTCCCCAGTTCAGGGGAGTTCTCAGCTATAATTTCTTCAAGTACCCCTTCAGCACCTTTCCCTCTCTCTTCCTCCTCTGGGATACCAATTATGCGTATATTATTTTTTTTTAGTGCATCACTTAGTTCTCTAATTTTCCCCTTGTACTCCTGGATTTTTTTATCTCTCTTTCTCTCAGCTTCCTCTTTCTCCATAACTTTATCTTCTAGTTCACCTATTCTCTCCTCTGCCTCTTCAATCTGAGCCGTCGTGGTTTCCATTTGTTTTGCATTTCGTTTAAAGCGTTTTTCAGCTCCTCGTGACTGTTCCTTAGTCCCTTGATCTCTGTGGCAAGAGATTCTCTGCTGTCCTGTATACTGTTTTCAAGCCCAGCGATTAATTTTATGACTATTATTCTAAATTCACTTTCTGTTATATTATTTAAATCCTTTTTGATCAGTTCATTAGCTGTTGTTATTTCCTGGAGATTCTTCTGAGGGGAATTCTTCCGTTTGGTCATTTTGGAGAGTCCCTGGCGTGGTGAGGACCTGCAGTGCACTTCCCCTGTGCTGTGGTGTATAACTGGAGTTAGTGGGCGGGGCCGCAGTCCGATCCGATGTCTGCCCCAGCCCACTGCTGGGGCCACAGTCAGACTGGTGTGTGCCTTCTCTTCCCCTCTCCTAGGGGCGGGATTCACTGTGGGGTGGCGTGTCCCGTGTGGGCTACTTGCACACTGCCAGGCTTGTGTTGCTGGGGATCTGGCGTATTAGCTGGAGTGGGTAGGCAAGGTGCACGGGGGCAGGAGGGGCAGGCTTAGCTCGCTTCTCCTTAGGTGATCCACTTCAGGAGGAGCCCTGTGGCAGCGGGAGGGAGTCAGATCCGCTGCCGGAGGTTTGGCTCCGCAGAAGCACAGAGTTGGGTGTTTGCGCAGAGCGAGCAAGTTCCCTGGCAGGAACTGGTTCCCTTTGGGATTTTGGCTGGGGGATGGGCGGGGGAGATGGCGCTGGCGCCTTTGTTCCCCGCCAAGCTGAGCTCTGCCGTCCGGGGGCTCAGCAGCTCTCCCTCCCTTTGTCCTCCAGCCTTCCCGCTTTCCGAGCAGAGCTGTTAACTTATGACCTCCCAGATGCTAAGTCGCGCTTGCTGTCGGAACACAGTCCATCCGGCCCCTCCGCTTTTGCCAGCCAGACTCGGGGGCTCTGCTTGGCCGGCGAGCCGCCCCTCCGCCCCGGCTCCCTCCTGCCAGTCCGTGGAGCGCGCACCGCCTCGCCGCCCTTCCTACCCTCTTCCGTGGGCGTGGGCCTCTCGTCTGCGCTTGGCTCCGGAGACTCCGTTCTGCTAATCCTCTGGCGGTTTTCTGGGTTATTTAGGCAGGTGTAGGTGGAATCTAAGTGATCAGCAGGACGCGCGGTGAGCCCAGCGTCCTCCTACGCCGCCATCTTCAAAAGCCTCAGTCTGTCCTTTTTTTAAAACATAGTCTACAAAGTTATTAGGTTCAAAATCTGAGAAGTTAATTTGGAATAAGATTTTAGTAAATGATAATTATTTTAATGCCTTAATTTATCCAGGTCATAATTGTGTTTCCCTATGGACTCCTCATTCTTTAAGACTTTAAATGTCACCCTCTCAGAATAGTCTTTCTTGATCATTTTCCTTAAGTAATCCCTGTACCCTTCTCTGGTTTTTCTCCATTATCTTTCTGGGACTTCCCATTACTTGAGAGTGTCTGCCTCATTTCTGTGTATATTTGTTAATTGTTTTTCTCTCCTTACTAGAATTTAAGCTCAGTGAAAGTAAAGATATTATCTCTTTTCTTTACTGCTATATCATCAATACTTAGAACCGTACCTTAGTAAGGACTTAGTAAGGACTCAAGAAATGTTTGCTGAATGAATGAACATGGGATTTCAGGAACCAAAGCCAGAAAAGGGAGGTCTGTTTTTGGCCAGGGAAGCCTTTAGGTATTCCTTCTACCATGCTGTCTCCTTCAACTGTGTGTTGAATTTGACTCAGATAGTTCTAGAGTAAACTGTAATGTGGTCAGGTGACATCACTGGACCTCTGAGTGTGCGAATTCAGCTGTAACATGGTATTAGTATTAGCTACTAGGTACTTAGAATGTCTTCTAACTTTAAAAGCTATGAACCTATGCTTCTCTTTTTGACCAACAAAGAAAATGTAAGGCTTTGGCAGAAGAAGCACTCAACCTTTGTAATCCAAGTGTCTTCTAGTGTTTACAGTGATGGCTCCTGCTATCAGGCATGATGGCTATATTGTGGCGATCCTTGAATAATTGTGGGATGGCATACGAAATGGCGGAGAATACAAGCAAATCATAAGAAACCACATTCCAAATAAATCTGGAGAAGACAATTACTTAAGGTTGAGATGTAAAAAAAAAAAAAAAAAAATCACTGAGGATGGTTTGCCCTGAATAGAATGACAGTTTAAATTAAAGAAAAAAAAAATCTTATTCTTTCCTTGCTGTGGTTTCATTTTCACCCAATGTGGAGCGTGACTTGATAGTTGTGTATTGTGGTTTAATACAGCTCATCATCATGTTTCTTTTCCATTGCAGCAAAGTGGGTTGAAAGCTTGAGGGATTTCTTCTGCAATAATTCCCCAGATCTCATTCCTGGTCAGCACCGTGCAGCTCATTTCCATTAAGCAGATAGTCCTCCTTTTTCTTCTTTGCTTCCAGACTCATAATTCTGTGCTTATCTGCACTGAACTTCATTTGCATTTATTAGCTGGGTAGGTACTTGAAATATCTAAAACCCTTTTATCTGCCTCCTTTGTTTCTCATTATTTGCTGTCTCTTCCAATTTAATATTAACTGCAAACTTGAAATGTTTCTTCTGAAACTGTTGTTCAAATTCTTTGCATACCAATGTAAGGCCTGGAACTGATGTCTGCTGGGATCCTAGTCAATAATGTGGTCCTGCCTTGAAAAGCTGTACTTCTCACATGTTACTTTTCTCATTTGATTGAGGTGGAGATTGATTCATTTGGTTTTTGGGTTGAACATTTTGAACCATTGAGACTCTTTACTCTGGGAGATGGTGCACTACAGAGCACAACGATGAACAAGACAGGGGCTGCTTGCCCTCATGGAGTGCGCAGCATGTTTTGTTTGGAGAAATAGATATATCCCAACTCATTTAGCCCTCCACCAAATTCCCCTCAATTTTCCTCAACTGCACTTTTTAAGGCTTTGGGCCTTTATCCAATAAAATTATACAAATGATATTGTGAAACTCAGAATTATTTTAAAAGCATCATTTACTTTATTTCACATTTTTTTTCTTCACAGAGACCCATGGGAGAAATTCCTTTTAGATTTCTCCACAGCCACTGGCTGGTTTTTATCTTATACTATGATTTAAGAATAGATTCGACCTGCCTCTCTGTGTTGGCTGTCAAGCAGCTTGCAGGCAGATTTGTAATCCACTTTCAGAAAATGCACCAGCTCCTACAGCAGGACTTTAAATTTTAATCTCACTAGGGATTTTAGCCTACCTGTTTTCAGCTTTCATACTCCTGTCCACTTCACAATCTCCATCTTCCACCATTGTAGAATTTTTTCATTAGCTGTAAGAAAACTAAAGTCTTATTTTAAGTATTTCTCCACACTGTCCCAGACCTTTTCTATAACATGACAGATTATAAGTAAATACATTATTTATGTGAGCTTGAAGGGTAATTGTGTTCTATTTTGAGACATAGGTTCAGATCGCTTACCCTTTTCTAAACTGGTGTTCTAGGATGAGCCTAGATTGTATGAACAGCTGTATGAACTTGAATAATTCACCTAACGAAGTTCTCTGGTTCTCATATGTAAGTTAAAAGGATTTCAAAGATGTTCTCATCACTAAAGTTTTATGTTTGCACATAAAGATTTGTAATTGTACCATCCAGATGCCTGCTTTTTATGTTAGAACTTAGCTGGAGTTTCTAGCAGAGTTTTTCCTTGGCATGCTTCTCTTGGATACTGTCTAGATCTAGGTTATGGGGCTGATAAACAACTCAGGAATCCCAGAGTCTAGTAAGTGAGATTGAACAGCCTGACCAAAAGCAAGGGTTCTCTGTGAACCAGCTAAGGAACAGGTAAGGGCAGCTGTGAGCATCACCCAGGAGGGGCCTAACAAACTTTGGGAGCTGTCAGAGATGTGGAAAGAAGAGGGCATGAGCAGCATTTAGAAGGGCAGGAAGGGTTAGCCAGGAGGGCACTATTGACTCCTGGAAACTGCATTTGCCAGCATTCTAAGACACAGATGACTAGTTTCTGTTCAGGGCATCAATAGTAATTTTGTGCCTTTGGGGAATGGAGGGGTAGAAGGTTAGACTGGAAAATCAGCAGAGACTGGTTGTTGAAGGGCTGTGTGTGCTCTGCTGAAGGACTTGAATTTTATTTTAAAGATCATGGTAATCTACTGAGGGATTTAAAGGAGGTGGGCAGATGTGAAGAGATTTGAAATTTTGAAAGAGACCCCTCTTATGCAAGTATGGATGATAGATTCTAGAGGTTAGCTAATAATTGGGGCATTTTTTTTCGATCCATAGGCAAATGCCTGTATTAGGAGCAGGAAATTACCTAGATTTCTGATTTGAATGAATCAGTGAAGAGTGCCAGTACCATTCATCATAAAAGAAAATGCAGAGGAGAGACAGGCTTGCAAGAGCATATGAAACCTTTGTTGTAGACAGGTGGAGTTTGTAGGGCTATTGGGATACTTACAGTGGGATGAACCAGGAAGTTTGAAATAATAAGAATTACAATAATAGTAATAAAATGATAATATTAATATTAACAATATTTGTTGAATAAGTATTAAATGTATTATAAAATGCATTCTTAATGATATTGTTATTAATATTAATAATATTTATTGAATATGTATTAAATGCCAGCTGCTTTAAGTGTATTATCTCATTTAACCCTTGGGATAGCTCTATTATCCCATTTCTAAATGAGAAAATAAAGCCTGGAAAGATTAAGTACCTTGTCTAAGATCATATAGCTGGGAAAAGGTAGAGTGAGTATCATTGGGCACCGAATCCCGCTTTTAACTACAACTATGTACTGTCTTGAAGCGGGATGGCCATGTACTGCTGGTGTATTATATTCGTCAGTGACGTAGGTGAACATGGAAGCGTGAGAAATACCAACATATTGGGGTCCAGCAGAAGAAGAGGCTGAGAAGTAGAGGAAACAGAAGAAGAACACCGAGAGAGATGGTACCATGTCAAGAACACTGGTGCCACCTCATGCTAACGGGGTCATTGATGGCAATCTACTTATTGTCTCTGAACTTCATCTGTTTTTCTCTGTAAAATGGGGATAATATTATTTTCAAAGTTTCCCTTATGTTTAATCAAGGTAGTGTTTATCAAGCACCTAATCTGCTATGCGGCACATAGTTAGGGCTTGGGAAATGGTGGCTGCTGTCATTACTTTGAAGCAGAAAGCAAGAAAAGAGTTTTATGAGAGAGTAGCCACCACTTTTAAATGCTGCAGTGAATTAAGTTGGTGAGGGGGACAGCATAGCATCTGGGATATACCCAAGGTATAGTCCAAGAGTTTTGAAAACTATGAAAACAGCAGGAAAAAATTTTCCTCAGTCATGCATCTGCTATTAATTTTACGTTACAGGGAATAAGTACCTTGGTATCAGTTTTCTTCAAAATCAATCACAGTGAATTCTGTGAATTATGAATGCCAATAGAAATGAAATGTCGATCATTTATAATTACTTGAAAATAAAATTGCATTGAAGATGTTTTAAGGTAGTCTTATGTAGAGTATTAAAACCTGTTGTACATTGGTGATAAATGAGAGAATTTGGCAAATGACAAAGACCAATATAGTTCAAGATTTAAACTTTCCTTTGTTATAGCACTCTTTCCTCCATCCCCACTTCATGGTATCATTTTACAGAAGCAAGGAGGTTGGAACCCCAAAATCAAAAGAGACATTCATAGTTCAGTGACCATTTTCATCTTGATGGAGTTCTTGACATTGGACAATTTCCCTTACCTCCTCATCATAAATTTTCTCATCTGTGAAATCTAAAAAATGCATTTTGAATTTGTATATAAAACCTAGTTTTAAAAGCATGGCAGCTAGTTAACAAAAAAATCACCATGGGCCAAACAAATCATGTTTATGGGAAGAATTTGATTTCCATACCACTAATTTGCAACTTCTGGTTTACAGATTTTCCATATAATTATGAGATTTTACTTGGAAGAGGTTTAGAGACCCCTGTCTGTGTGCTTAGTCCACAGAACTGTGCCAGGCATCCTAAGGATGGGGTAGGATGGGAGGCATACTAAAGACAGTTCAAGCAAAGCTTTTGACCTTAAGGTGGTTATAATCTTCTTTGAAAGACAGTATTCACCAGAAAGAAACAGAAAACAGTTCTGAAAGAGTGTAGTTGTAAGGGGGTTGAGAGATTTCCCCCTGTTTTGGGGAAAAATCTGAATCCCAGAGAGACCCAAATTCATAGGACTAGTGAGTAGCAGAGTTGGCCCTTGAATGAGGCTTTCTTTAAAAATTTTTTTAATGTTTATTCATTTTTTTGAGAGAAAGAGGCAGAGTGTGAAAGCGGGAGGGGGGGAGAGAGAGAGAGAGAGAGAGAGAGAGAGAGAGAGAGTGAGTGAGAGTTGGGGAAGGAGACACAGAATCTTGAAGCAGGCTCCAGGCTCTGAGCTGTCAGCACAGAGCCCAACGTGGGGCTCGAACCCACGAACCATGAGATTGTGACCTGAGCCAAAGTCAGACGCTTAACTGACTGAGCCACCCAGGTGCCCTGAACCAGGCTTTCTGAGACCTGGAAAGGCTCCTTTCCAGTCCTCCGTGTTGCATTCCACGGAGAGTGTGTCTTCCTGTAAGCACCATACTGTTGGAGTTCAGAGGGAGAGAATGGTTGGGGCAGAAGCCTCCATCAAGGAAAAATGGCTAGAGTCAAGTACTGGAGGATAAGAGAGTGATAGCCATAGTCACTCAAGGGAGTGACTTGAGGGGAAAACATGGAGTAAAAGCAAAACCAAAACCAAACCAAGAGTTAAGAGTAAGTATGCTGTATTAGGGTGTATCAGTTGGGATCCAATCGTAGCAGAAACCATACCACTTATTTATCAGGGAGAATTTCTTGTAAAGAATTACTGACCAGGTGTTAGAAAAATGAAAAGGTGAAAGAAGATGAAGAGGTGTGACAAGAGGCAGTGCCTGCAAGAAGCAGCAGTTATCTCTAGGGTTGGTGGAACAAAGAGAAGAAGTTGGGATTATTAGAATTTAGATGTTTGGAGGAATGATCCCAAGAAGGTAGGACTCAAACCACAGAAGAGGGACTGTGCTGGTATCTGTGTGGAGCATGCCAGGGTTGGCTCTGGAAGTCTTGGGGAAAAGAAAAAAGCAGCAAACTAGAGCTGTCACTGCAACTAGGACAAAACTAACTGCCCCTTCTAGGGCAAAGAACTCTTCATGAGGCTGACCAAAGCAGGGAGCAAATAGGAAAGAGCAAGAGCCTTTTCTTTTCCCTGTCCTTTCCCTGGATGCACCTTACTGGCAGAGCCCACCTGGGCAAAACAGAGAATTGATTTGTAGAGTCCAGTGCCAGCACCACAAAACTAAGTTGAGAAGTCTGAGTGTGAAGCTGAGAGACAAAAGCTCCTTTGTAAGCAGCATGGTGGGCACATTGGGGCAGCAGTGAGGAAATTGACTGGAGTGGAATACTCATGTTGGGTGTGGCAGGAGGTAGGGCTGTAGACATTGGCTGGGACAGGTGACAGACAACTTTGAATGTTGAGAAGAGCTGTTTTGATTTGAATTTCAAAAGGGACTTATGGACTAGGAGGAAAGATGGGATTCCAAGTCATGATTGTGTCTGCCATTCAGTTGTGTTCTCTTAACAAAGAGGAAAGATGAGTGCTTAGATGAAAAGGTGAGTGTATGCACGTTGGTTTTAAGGCAGTGGATCTTTCTCAGGAGCCAATAGAAGAAAGTAGTAACAAATCAAGTCTTAAGGCATGTGAGGAAGTCTTTGGTCAGAAGGCTGCAGCAGAGAGGCATAGCCATAACTCATGAGGTATATTTTAATGTAACACTCCTGTCATTCTACACATTAACATGTACAATCTTCCTCACTAGTCTCTTGGCTTTTAAAGGGAGAAACTGTCACGTTCACCTCTGGACATGCTGGGCTCAGAAGATTGTCTGAAACATAGTGAATCCTAAAGAAATTTTAAATAGCTCTGCTTACATTATGTTTTATAAAACATAAAATCTCTACCATAGAGGCCATACTGTGTATCTATCCAGGTAATAATGAGCTGCATATAGCTAATGCATATTAATTATTGGTAACATAAATGGTTTTTTGGAAACCATAAATGGATTGATACAATGCCTTACACAATTGACACCTGAACAGCACAGACTTGAATTCCATGGGTCTACTTATACACAGATTTTTTTCAATAAATACAGTACTGTAAATGTGTTTTCTCTTACGATTTTCTTAACATTTTCTTTTCTTTGGCTTATTTTATTTTAAGAATACAGTATATGTTATACAAGTATATGTTACATATAGCATACAAAATATGTGTTGATTGACTGTTTATGTTATCAATAAGGCTTCTGGTCAATAGCAGACTATTAGTGAGTCAAAAGTTATACATGGATTTTTGACTGTGCAGGAGTCAGTTACCTCTAATCCCTGCATTGTTCAAGGATCAGCTGTACTATCAAAGGTGGCAGGCTTCACAAAAGTGTTTGTATTAGTTAGCTTTAGCTAGTGATATTTGTGTATAACAAATAGTCCTCAAATATCAGTAGTTTATGAAATAAATAAGAGTTTATTTTTCCTCATGTTACATGTCAGTGGTGGTACGTCAGTGATAGTGGCTTTGCTTATATTTAAATTCTAATCCAGGTTGGTGACTAGATTTTGGTCTGCTCTACTTAATTCTGGGGTCTAAAATAAAAGAAAGTCCCTTTATGTAACAAACCCATTCTCATGACACTAGGGAACAGTCAAACCATCAAATCACATGGAAGAATTTGTCTCAGAATGAGCATGTATCTCATTTGCCAAAGCAAATAATGTCAATTCATAGAGCAAGAAAGTATATTCCTCTCACTGGGGATAGTAAGGAATGAATGTTTGTAGTTAAGAATACAATCTGTCAGAGTCCTTCTGATGATTAATTTGATGTGTCAACTTGGCTAGGGTGTGCTACCCGATTCGTTAAACACTAGTCTAGATGTTACTGTGAAGGTATTTTGTAGATGTGATTTGCTTTTACAATCACTTGATTTTAAGTAAAAAAGAGTACCCTCCATAATATGAGTGGGATGCATCCCATTAATAGGAAAATTTTAGAGTAAAAAATGAGGGTTTTTGGAGGAAAGGGAACGTTGTCTCAAGATCATAATGTAGAAATCCTGTTTGATTTTCCTCCTTGCCAGTCTTCCCTTTGAATTTTGGACTCACCAGCCCTCACAATCAAGAGGCCAGGTGACTTCTTAAAATAAATGAGCCAATTCTTTTAAATCTCTCCTTTTTTTCTCACTTGATAGACAGATAGCTACATAGATAGATCTTTTGGTTTTGTTTCTCTGGAAATCTCTGACTGGTATAATCCCATTTATTATTATGCTGTTTCCTTGTTTGTTGCTTTGCCCAGAATAAAGGAGCAGTGAAACATACAAGAATATTTCTTTTGTACAATTAGGACTTACTTTGGAGAGTGAAATTTTAGCTATTAATAGAATCAAAGATAGATAAAATAGGCCAGATCCTGAGACAGGATCTAAATAAGCAAGTGAAAGAGTTAGGTAAAAATATCACAGGTTCTGAGTTGCAATCTGCTGGCAGGAACACTTTACAAGCCTAAAAAAAAAATATATCTGAACTTATGAATAATATTCTGATCTGATTACAGCAGTTGGCTTCCATAAGACCAAGATCAGAATTAATGAAGTAATTTTTTTAATGTTTATTTATTTATTTTTGAGGAGGGGAGGGGCAGAAAGAGAGGGAGAGAGAATCCCAAGCAGACTTTGTGCTGTCAGCTCAGAGCCTGATATGGGAATTGATCTCACAAACCAAGAGATCATGACCTGAGCTTAAACCAAGAGTCAGACGCTTAATTGACTGAGCCACCCAGGGGCCCCAGAAGTAATTTTGGGTTCTACCTTGTTCCTGTCTTCTTGGTAACTAACACAATGTCTGTGAGTGGGCTTTTTGTTTATATACCCATTAATATTCTTTGAATATTTATTGAACATTGTTATGTGCAAGATACTTTCCCAAGGTTGGAGACAATTGAGACATAAGAGATTCACAGTCCCTTCCCTCATGGAATTTACATTCTTGTAGAAGAGTTAGATGTGAGACAACTTACAGACACCATTAATTGTTTAATTCTGATTGTGACAAGGGGATAATTAGAGAAGTAGAGAGTGCCATGAGAACCTCGTAGGAGAACCTGACCCAGCATGTGGGGAGTGATGAAGGAGCTGAGCTCTGAAGCACGAATGGGGCTGTGGGGCAGGAGAGGTGTTTCAGGCAGAGGGAATATATGTAAAGCATCTGAGACAAGAACTAGATGGACTTATTTTGAGGCCTCAAAAGGAGGCAGGTGCAGCTGGAACTTAGAGAACCAGAATGGAGTATGAAGTGGCTGGGTGTACAAGAGCTTTGGCATACTCTGTAGGTCTAGTAGGGACTGTTGTCTGTTTCCTATGGCAACCGGAAAGCTATTTAAGGGTGTTAAACAGAGGTGTGATGAAGGGTTTGTTGAAGGAACGAAGGGCTGTTTGAGATACAGTAATTGTACTAACAGTACAGAGACTGGAGTTTTTTGGTAATTCTATACAATTGTCTTAATTTTAGAGAATATTTTCTTTCCTGGTAGTGTGTGTGTGTGTGTGTGTGTGTGTGTGTGTGTATGATATAATTCCTTGTTGTTTTTGGCCCATTTACTATAAATAGAAAGTCTTATATGAACAAAAACAGAGGTCAATTTTATGATTTATAAAAAATGAAAAACTGTGCCACTAACCACAAATAAGGAGCACTTATTAAAGAAATATAATTTAAAATTCTTAGGAAAGTATGGTAGGTAAAAGAATTTTCTCCAAAGTAATGCTATGGATTTAATTATTGACATTTACTAAAGATTCGTAACAAATTTCTCCAAGGCTGCCACTTTATTGTAATATTATACACCATCATAGTATCTGCACACTATTCATAATGGATGGTTGAATCATATATAGTTATAGCTAATCAAAAACCATTACAAATGTATTTACTCTCTTTAAACACTTTCATATTTCATTATAAATGGCCGATTGAACACTTCCACATCCATTACAGTATTATATTTCCATTCAATTTACTATTAAGATTTCTTGAACAGCTACAATGTAATAGTAGCTATTGTGCATTATAAATATTTCATCACTTCTCTGTGGTAATCCATTTCTCATTTGCTTGCCAAAACTTATGAAGTGCTTATTAAACATTGATATATAACATTACAGCACATTATATGAAATATTGTTGTCTTGCAAATCAGCTTACTGGTAAACCTTGAAGTTGGCAATACTTTAATCTGCATTATCCAGTCTTTATCCTTCATTATAAGCAATGAATATTGCTATGTCATTGGATTGGGGGGAAATGGATCATTTCCAGGGAAATCTTTACCAACTTAAACAATTTTCTAGTTTTATGGAGTTAATTTGGTGTTTGCCTGTTAGTCTGTGAGGGAGGGCAGGTTGGAGTAACAGTGCTCTTTTCCATCTAGAAACTTCTCAGACTCATAGGGAATCTTTAGGCCCACTGAGCCCAACTTTCCTTCCACATTTTCTTTATTTTGAGTCTGTCTTTTGTCAAATTGGGCATCTTACTGTTCAATATTTCCAAAGTTAGTGACTCACATCTTTCTGCTTTGAGTTGAGATGGACATTTCTTTTTAGCAAGTAAAAATACTGGAAAAGAAAAGAAATTTCTTCTAGGTAATAGTTTAATAGAATCAAATAATGTGAGAATTTGAAAGAGAATTTTAGGAATCCTTTAATCTGGTGATGGTAAATTTATGCTCACATGCCCCCACCTTCCCCTTCCTTGGCAGATATTACTAATT
The DNA here is from genome assembly GCF_023721935.1 of Panthera uncia. Classification (NCBI taxonomy): domain Eukaryota; kingdom Metazoa; phylum Chordata; class Mammalia; order Carnivora; family Felidae; genus Panthera; species Panthera uncia. The sequence goes on along the minus strand of NW_026057580.1, from coordinate 63,550,693 downwards.
GAACTTTGTTTCCTGCTGAGCTGGGTTCAATCTGTCCTCCAGACTTCCCCTACTAGTTTAGTATTTATGGGGCTTCAGATGATATCTATTTGTTGTCCCTGATCATTTCTAATAATTCATTTTACAGACAAGGAAATAAAAGCATTTATAAGTGAAATGATCTGGCCAAAGTCACTCTTCCAGTTAGGGTATCTAAGGCGAGGTTTTCTTAATCCCAAACTAAAATTTGTCCTATCATTCCAAATATAAATTTTCTTTGACTGTACCTTACTCTCCTGAGGCCCTTCCAAATGGTGATCTTTATTTTTTCACGCAATTTCAATGATGGAAATTATTCTTAGTTTTCTGAGTTAGTTATTTGAATTGTGTCATCATTCTTTTCTTCCTAGGCTTGATGCTTTCCAGAGGAGGCTATAGATGAAGTATGGAATATTCAGCAATAATTATGGTAGAAAACATATTTTTATGTATTACATGCATTCATACCTGATACAAAATTATATAAAATATCAATTTTACTAATTTTCACTAATTTTTACTAAGTGATTAGTAAAAATCAATTTTACTAATTTTCACACTAGAGCCCTTACTTTAATTCCCAATTCAAATTCATTTTATGACGAGCAATGGAATAAAGGTTTTTTTAATTAGTGAAAAATTTTCAGGAAACACAGTGTCTTGTTTATTTATATGAAAAGAGATGACAGACCTTATATAATTCCCTGAGAAAAATCTGAGCCTATAGGGAGAAAGATGTTACTTTTTCCTTAGGGGAGGATAGTAATGGAACCACTCTGATTATATTTAAATAGATGCCCAGTGTGGTACCAACTTTATGGGGCCTGAGAATTGTAATGGGTCTCCTGTTAAAAACCACATTAACCCGCCATTGACTCTAATGACTTCTGTCTTTTGGGAGTTGGATTTCTTTGTTTATTCCATATGGGACTTATTATCTTGAGGGAAAGTTAATAAGATTTCTTCCAGACCTGCTTTGCCATGAAGCCTTGTTAAATTCCAAGACTAATAGGAAATGAATTGAGCTAATAAAAGATACCTTAACAGTTAAAAAATCTTGGGGAAAAATTGAAAAGGCAATTGGTAATAGCATTAAAGAACAACCTTAAACATTAGCTACAGAACTCATAATGATCTTTATATATATATATATATATATATATATATATATATATATATATATAT